>NW_027472856.1:0-216798 GCF_030347505.1 Rhynchophorus ferrugineus
CATATCTCGGAAACTATAAGAGATAATGCAATTTGGCAACCGGCAATGTAATTAGCATGCCGAATATTACTTGGAATGTGAACTGGAACGAAATCGCCAATAGATAAGGCCATTTTGCAATTTGGGCCCAAGTTAGAAGCAGAGCCTAAGGTGTAAATTATTGATAGTCCATATCTCGGAAACTATAAGAGATAATGCAATTTGGCAATCGGCAATGTAATTAGCAATTAGCATGCCGAATATCACTTGGAATGTGAATTGGGACGAAATCGCCAATAGATAAGACCATTTTACAATTTGGGCCCAAGTTAGAAGCAGAGCCTAAGGTGTAAATTATCGATAGTCCATATCTCGGAAACTATAAGAGATAATGCAATTTGGCAACCGGCCAATGTAATTAGCATGCCGAATATTACTTGGAATGTGAATTGGAACGAAATCGCCAATAGATAAGACCATTTTACAATTTGGGCCCAAGTTAGAAGCAGAGCCTAAGGTGTAAATTATCGATAGTCCATATCTCGGAAACTATAAGAGATAATGCAATTTGGCAACCGGCAATGTAATTAGCATGCCGAATATTACTTGGAATGTGAATTGGAACGAAATCGCCAATAGATAAGACCATTTTACAATTTGGGCCCAAGTTATAAGCAGAGCCTATGGTGTAAATTATCGATAGTCCATATCTCGGAAACTATAAGAGATAATGCAATTTGGCAACCGGCAATGTAATTAGCATGCCGAATATTACTTGGAATGTGAATTGGAACGAAATCGCCAATAGATAAGACCATTTTACAATTTGGGCCCAAGTTAGAAGCAGAGCCTAAGGTGTAAATTATCGATAATCCATATCTCGGAAACTATAAGAGTTAATGCAATTTGGCAACCGGCAATGTAATTAGCATGCCGAATATTACTTGGAATGTGAATTGGAACGAAGTCGCCAATAGATAAGACCATTTTACAATTTGGGCCCAAGTTAGAAGCAGAGCCTAAGGTGTAAATTATCGATAGTCCATATCTCGGAAACTATAAGAGATAATGCAATTTGGCAACCGGCAATGTAATTAGCATGCCGAATATTACTTGGAATGTGAATTGGAACGAAATCGCCAATAGATAAGACCATTTTACAATTTGGGCCCAAGTTAGAAGCAGAGCCTATGGTGTAAATTATCGATAGTCCATATCTCGGAAACTATAAGAGATAATGCAATTTGGCAACCGGCAATGTAATTAGCATGCCGAATATTACTTGGAATGTGAATTGGAACGAAATCGCCAATAGGTAAGACCATTTTACAATTTGGGCCCAAGTTAGAAGCAGAGCCTAAGGTGTAAATTATCGATAGTCCATATCTCGGAACCTATAAGAGATAATGCAATTTGGCAACCGGCAATGTAATTAGCATGCCGAATATTACTTGGAATGTGAATTGGAACGAAATCGCCAATAGATAAGGCCATTTTACAATTTGGGCCCAAGTTAGAAGCAGAGCCTAAGGTGTAAATTATCGATAGTCCATATCTCGGAAACTATAAGAGATAATGCAATTTGGCAACCGGCAATGTAATTAGCATGCCGAATATTACTTGGAATGTGAATTGGAACGAAATCGCCAATAGATAAGACCATTTTACAATTTGGGCCCAAGTTAGAAGCAGAGCCTAAGGTGTAAATTATCGATAATCCATATCTCGGAAACTATAAGAGATAATGCAATTTGGCAACCGGCAATGTAATTAGCATGCCGAATATTAATTGGAATGTGAATTGGAACGAAATCGCCAATAGATAAGACCATTTTACAATTTGGGCCCAAGTTAGAAGCAGAGCCTAAGGTGTAAATTATCGATAGTCCATATCTCGGAAACTATAAGAGATAATGCAATTTGGCAACCGGCAATGTAATTAGCATGCCGAATATTACTTGGAATGTGAATTGGAACGAAATCGCCAATAGGTAAGACCATTTTACAATTTGGGCCCAAGTTAGAAGCAGAGCCTATGGTGTAAATTATCGATAGTCCATATCTCGGAAACTATAAGAGATAATGCAATTTGGCAACCGGCAATGTAATTAGCATGCCGAATATTACTTGGAATGTGAATTGGAACGAAATCGCCAATAGATAAGACCATTTTACAATTTGGGCCCAAGTTAGAAGCAGAGCCTAAGGTGTAAATTATCGATAGTTCATATCTCGGAAACTATAAGAGATAATGCAATTTGGCAACCGGCAATGTAATTAGCATGCCGAATATTACTTGGAATGTGAATTGGAACGAAATCGCCAATAGATAAGACCATTTTACAATTTGGGAGCAAGTTAGAAGCAGAGCCTAAGGTGCAAATTATCGATAGTCCATATCTCGGAAACTATAAGAGATAATGCAATTTCGCAACCGGCAATGTAATTAGCATGCCGAATATCACTTGGAATGTGAATTGGGACGAAATCGCCAATAGATAAGACCATTTTACAATTTGGGCCCAAGTTAGAAGCAGAGCCTAAGGTGTAAATTATCGATAGTCCATATCTCGGAAACTATAAGAGATAATGCAATTTGGCAACCGGAAATGTAATTAGCATGCCGAATATTACTTGGAATGTGAATTGGAACGAAATCGCCAATAGATAAGACCATTTTACAATTTGGGCCCAAGTTAGAAGCAGAGCCTAAGGTGTAAATTATCGATAGTCCATATCTCGGAAACTATAAGAGATAATGCAATTTGGCAACCGGCAATGTAATTAGCATGCCGAATATTACTTGGAATGTGAATTGGAACGGAATCGCCAATAGGTAAGACCATTTTACAATTTGGGCCCAAGTTAGAAGCAGAGCCTAAGGTGTAAATTATCGATAGTCCATATCTCGGAAACTATAAGAGATAATGCAATTTGGCAACCGGCAATGTAATTAGCATGCCGAATATTACTTGGAATGTGAATTGGAACGAAATCGCCAATAGATAAGACCATTTTACAATTTGGGCCCAAGTTAGAAGCAGAGCCTAAGGTGTAAATTATCGATAGTCCATATCTCGGAAACTATAAGAGATAATGCAATTTTGCAACCGGCAATGTAATTAGCATGCCGAATATTACTTGGAGTGTGAATTGGAACGAAATCGCCAATAGATAAGGCCATTTTACAATTTGGGCCCAAGTTAGAAGCAGAGCCTAAGGTGTAAATTATCGATAGTCCATATCTCGGAAACTATAAGAGATAATGCAATTTGGCAACCGGCAATGTAATTAGCATGCCGAATATTACTTGGAATGTGAATTGGAACGAAATCGCCAATAGATAAGACCATTTTACAATTTGGGCCCAAGTTAGAAGCAGAGCCTAAGGTGTAAATTATCGATAGTCCATATCTCGGAAACTATAAGAGATAATGCAATTTGGCAACCGGCAATGTAATTAGCATGCCGAATATTACTTGGAATGTGAATTGGAACGAAATCGCCAATAGATAAGACCATTTTACAATTTGGGCCCAAGTTAGAAGCAGAGACTAAGGTGTAAATTATCGATAGTCCATATCTCGGAAACTATAAGAGATAATGCAATTTGGCAACCGGCAATGTAATTAGCATGCCGAATATTACTTGGAATGTGAATTGCAACTAAATCGCCAATAGATAAGACCATTTTACAATTTGGGCCCAAGTTAGAAGCAGAGCCTAAGGTGTAAATTTTCGATAGTCCATATCTCGGAAACTATAAGAGATAATGCAATTTGGCAACCGGCAATGTAATTAGCATGCCGAATATTACTTGGAATGTGAATTGGAACGAAATCGCCAATAGATAAGACCATTTTACAATTTGGGCCCAAGTTAGAAGCAGAGCCTAAGGTGTAAATTATCGATAGTCCATATCTCGGAAACTATAAGAGATAATGCAATTTGGCAACCGGCAATGTAATTAGCATGCCGAATATTACTTGGAATGTGAATTGGAACGAAATCGCCAATAGATAAGACCATTTTACAATTTGGGCCCAAATTAGAAGCAGAGCCTAAGGTATAAATTATTGATAGTCCATATCTCGGAAACTATAAGAGATATTGCAATTTGGCAACCGGCAATGTAATTAGCATGCCGAATATTACTTGGAATGTGAATTGGAACGAAATCGCCAATAGAGAAGACCATTTTACAATTTGGGCCCAAGTTAGAAGCAGAGCCTAAGGTGTAAATTATCGATAGTCCATATCTCGGAAACTATAAGAGATAATGCAATTTGGCAACCGGCAATGTAATTAGCATGCCGAATATTACTTGGAATGTGAATTGGAACGAAATCGCCAATAGATAAGACCATTTTACAATTTGGGCCCAAGTTAGAAGCAGAGCCTAAGGTGTAAATTATCGATAGTCCATATCTCGGAAACTATAAGAGGTAATGCAATTTGGCAACCGGCAATGTAATTAGCATGCCGAATATTATTTGGAATGTGAATTGGAACGAAATCGCCAATAGATAAGACCATTTTACAATTTGGGCCCAAGTTAGAAGCAGAGCCTAAGGTGTAAATTATCGATAGTCCATATCTCGGAAACTATAAGAGATAATGCAATTTGGCAACCGGCAATGTAATTAGCATGCCGAATATTACTTGGAATGTGAATTGGAACGAAATCGCCAATAGATAAGACCATTTTACAATTTGGGCATAAGTTAGAAGCAGAGCCTAAGGTGTAAATTATCGATAGTCCATATCTCGGAAACTATAAGAGATAATGCAATTTGGCAACCGGCAATGTAATTAGCATGCCGAATATTACTTGGAATGTGAATTGGAACGAAATCGCCAATAGATAAGACCATTTTACAATTTGGGCCCAAGTTAGAAGCAGAGCCTAAGATGTAAATTATTGATAGTGCATATCTCGGAAACTATAAGAGATAATGCAATTTCGCAACCGGCAATGTAATTAGCATGCCGAATATTACTTGGAGTGTGAATTGGAACGAAATCGCCAATAGATAAGACCATTTTACAATTTGGGCCCAAGTTAGAAGCAGAGCCTAAGGTGTAAATTATCGATAGTCCATATCTCGGAAACTATAAGAGATAATGCAATTTGGCAACCGGCAATGTAATTAGCATGCCGAATATTACTTGGAATGAGAATTGGAACGAAATCGCCAATAGATAAGACCATTTTACAATTTGGGCCCAGGTTAGAAGCAGAGCCTAAGGTGTAAATTATCGATAGTCCATATCTCGGAAACTATAAGAGATAATGCAATTTGGCAACCGGCAATGTAATTAGCATGCCGAATATTACTTGGAATGTGAATTGGAACGAAATCGCCAATAGATAAGACCATTTTACAATTTGGGCCCAAGTTAGAAGCAGAGCCTAAGGTGTAAATTATCGATAGTCCATATCTCGGAAACTATAAGAGATAATGCAATTTGGCAACCGGCAATGTAATTAGCATGCCGAATATTACTTGGAATGTGAATTGGAACGAAATCGCCAATAGATAAGACCATTTTACAATTTGGGCCCAAGTTAGAAGCAGAGAATAAGGTGTAAATTATCGATAGTCCATATCTCGGAAACTATAAGAGATAATGCAATTTGGCAACCGGCAATGTAATTAGCATGCCGAATATTACTTGGAATGTGAATTGGAACGAAATCGCCAATAGATAAGACCATTTTACAATTTGGGAGCAAGTTAGAAGCAGAGCCTAAGGTGCAAATTATCGATAGTCCATATCTCGGAAACTATAAGAGATAATGCAATTTGGCAACCGGCAATGTAATTAGCATGCCGAATATTACTTGGAATGTGAATTGGAACGAAATCGCCAATAGATAAGACCATTTTACAATTTGGGCCCAAGTTAGAAGCAGAGCCTAAGGTGTAAATTATCGATAGTCCATATCTCGGAAACTATAAGAGTTAATGCAATTTGGCAACCGGCAATGTAATTAGCATGCCGAATATTACTTGGAATGTGAATTGGAACGAAATCGCCAATAGATAAGACCATTTTACAATTTGGGCCCAAGTTAGAAGCAGAGCCTAAGGTGTAAATTATCGATAGTCCATATCTCGGAAACTATAAGAGATAATGCAATTTGGCAACCGGCAATGTAATTAGCATGCCGAATATTACTTGGAATGTGAATTGGAACGAAATCGCCAATAGATAAGACCATTTTACAATTTGGGCCCAAGTTAGAAGCAGAGCCTAAGGTGTAAATTATCGATAGTCCATATCTCTGAAACTATAAGAGATAATGCAATTTCGCAAACGGCAATGTAATTAGCATGCCGAATATTACTTGGAATGTGAATTGGGACGAAATCGCCAATAGAGAAGACCATTTTACAATTTGGGCCCAAGTTAGAAGCAGAGCCTAAGGTGTAAATTATCGATAGTCCATATCTCGGAAACTATAAGAGATAATTCAATTTGGCAACCGGCAATGTAATTAGCATGCCGAATATTACTTGGAATGTGAATTGGAACGAAATCGCCAATAGATAAGACCATTTTACAATTTGGGCCCAAGTTAGAAGCAGAGCCTAAGGTGTAAATTATCGATAGTCCATATCTCGGAAACTATAAGAGATAATGCAATTTGGCAACCGGCAATGTAATTAACATGCCGAATATTACTTGGAATGTGAATTAGAACGAAATCGCCAATAGATAAGACCATTTTACAATTTGGGCCCAAGTTAGAAGCAGAGCCTAAGGTGTAAATTATCGATAGTCCATATCTCGGAAACTATAAGAGATAATGCAATTTGGCAACCGGCAATGTAATTAGCATGCCGAATATTACTTGGAATGTGAATTGGAACGAAATCGCCAATAGATAAGACCATTTTACAATTTGGGCCCAAGTTAGAAGCAGAGCCTAAGGTGTAAATTATTGATAGTCCATATCTCGGAAACTATAAGAGATAATGCAATTTCGCAACCGGCAATGTAATTAGTATGCCGAATATCACTTGGAATGTGAATTGGGACGAAATCGCCAATAGATAAGACCATTTTACAATTTGGGCCCAAGTTAGAAGCAGAGCCTAAGGTGTAAATTATCGATAGTCCATATCTCGGAAACTATAAGAGATAATGCAATTTGGCAACCGGCAATGTAATTAGCATGCCGAATATTACTTGGAATGTGAATTGGAACGAAATCGCCAATAGATAAGACCATTTTACAATTTGGGCCCAAGTTAGAAGCAGAGCCTAAGGTGTAAATTATCGATAGTCCATATCTCGGAAACTATAAGAGATAATGCAATTTGGCAACCGGCAATGTAATTAGCATGCCGAATATCACTTGGAATGTGAATTGGGACGAAATCGCCAATAGATAAGACCATTTTACACTTGGGCCCAAGTTAGAAGCAGAGCCTAAGGTGTAAATTATCGATAGTCCATATCTCGGAAACTATAAGAGATAATGCAATTTGGCAACCGGCAATGTAATTAGCATGCCGAATATTACTTGGAATGTGAATTGGAACGAAATCGCCAATAGATAAGACCATTTTACAATTTGGGCCCAAGTTAGAAGCAGAGCCTAAGGTGTAAATTATCGATAGTCCATATCTCGGAAACTATAAGAGATAATGCAATTTGGCAACCGGCAATGTAATTAGCATGCCGAATATTACTTGGAATGTGAATTGGAACGAAATCGCCAATAGATAAGACCATTTTACAATTTGGGCCCAAGTTATAAGCAGAGCCTATGGTGTAAATTATCGATAGTCCATATCTCGGAAACTATAAGAGATAATGCAATTTGGCAACCGGCAATGTAATTAGCATGCCGAATATTACTTGGAATGTGAATTGGAACGAAATCGCCAATAGATAAGACCATTTTACAATTTGGGCCCAAGTTAGAAGCAGAGCCTAAGGTGTAAATTATCGATAGTCCATATCTCGGAAACTATAAGAGTTAATGCAATTTGGCAACCGGCAATGTAATTAGCATGCCGAATATTACTTGGAATGTGAATTGGAACGAAATCGCCAATAGATAAGACCATTTTACAATTTGGGCCCAAGTTAGAAGCAGAGCCTAAGGTGTAAATTATCGATAGTCCATATCTCGGAAACTATAAGAGATAATGCAATTTGGCAACCGGCAATGTAATTAGCATGCCGAATATTACTTGGAATGTGAATTGGAACGAAATCGCCAATAGATAAGACCATTTTACGATTTGGGCCCAAGTTAGAAGCAGAGCCTAAGGTGTAAATTATCGATAGTCCATATCTCGGAAACTATAAGAGATAATGCAATTTGGCAACCGGCAATATAATTAGCATGCCGAATATTACTTGGAATGTGAATTGGAACGAAATCGCCAATAGATAAGGCCATTTTACAATTTGGGCCCAAGTTAGAAGCAGAGCCTAAGGTGTAAATTATTGATAGTCCATTTCTCGGAAACTATAAGAGATAATGCAATTTCGCAACCGGCAATGTAATTAGCATGCCGAATATTACTTGGAATGTGAATTGGAACGAAATCGCCAATAGATAAGACCATTTTACAATTTGGGCCCAAGTTAGAAGCAGAGCCTAAGGTGTAAATTATTGATAGTCCATATCTCGGAAACTATAAGAGATAATGCAATTTGGCAACCGGCAATGTAATTAGCATGCCGAATATTACTTGGAATGTGAATTGGAACGAAATCGCCAATAGATAAGACCATTTTACAATTTGGGCCCAAGTTAGAAGCAGAGCCTAAGGTGTAAATTATCGATAGTCCATATCTCGGAAACTATAAGAGATAATGCAATTTGGCAACCGGCAATGTAATTAGCATGCCGAATATTACTTGGAATGTGAATTGAAACGAAATCGCCAATAGATAAGACCATTTTACAATTTGGGCCCAAGTTAGAAGCAGAGCCTAAGGTGTAAATTATCGATAGTCCATATCTCGGAAACTATAAGAGATAATGCAATTTGGCAACCGGCAATGTAATTAGCATGCCGAATATTACTTGGAATGTGAACTGGAACGAAATCGCCAATAGATAAGACCATTTTGCAATTTGGGCCCAAGTTAGAAGCAGAGCCTAAGGTGTAAATTATTGATAGTCCATATCTCGGAAACTATAAGAGATAATGCAATTTCGCAACCGGCAATGTAATTAGCATGCCGAATATCACTTGGAATGTGAATTGGGACGAAATCGCCAATAGATAAGACCATTTTACAATTTGGGCCCAAGTTAGAAGCAGAGCCTAAGGTGTAAATTATCGATAGTCCATATCTCGGAAACTATAAGAGATAATGCAATTTGGCAACCGGCAATGTAATTAGCATGCCGAATATTACTTGGAATGTGAATTGGAACGAAATCGCCAATAGATAAGACCATTTTACAATTTGGGCCCAAGTTAGAAGCAGAGCCTAAGGTGTAAATTATCGATAGTCCATATCTCGGAAACTATAAGAGATAATGCAATTTGGCAACCGGCAATGTAATTAGCATGCCGAATATTACTTGGAATGTGAATTGGAACGAAATCGCCAATAGATAAGACCATTTTACAATTTGGGCCCAAGTTATAAGCAGAGCCTATGGTGTAAATTATCGATAGTCCATATCTCGGAAACTATAAGAGATAATGCAATTTGGCAACCGGCAATGTAATTAGCATGCCGAATATTACTTGGAATGTGAATTGGAACGAAATCGCCAATAGATAAGACCATTTTACAATTTGGGCCCAAGTTAGAAGCAGAGCCTAAGGTGTAAATTATCGATAATCCATATCTCGGAAACTATAAGAGTTAATGCAATTTGGCAACCGGCAATGTAATTAGCATGCCGAATATTACTTGGAATGTGAATTGGAACGAAGTCGCCAATAGATAAGACCATTTTACAATTTGGGCCCAAGTTAGAAGCAGAGCCTAAGGTGTAAATTATCGATAGTCCATATCTCGGAAACTATAAGAGATAATGCAATTTGGCAACCGGCAATGTAATTAGCATGCCGAATATTACTTGGAATGTGAATTGGAACGAAATCGCCAATAGATAAGACCATTTTACAATTTGGGCCCAAGTTAGAAGCAGAGCCTAAGGTGTAAATTATCGATAGTCCATATCTCGGAAACTATAAGAGATAATGCAATTTGGCAACCGGCAATGTAATTAGCATGCCGAATATTACTTGGAATGTGAATTGGAACGAAATCGCCAATAGGTAAGACCATTTTACAATTTGGGCCCAAGTTAGAAGCAGAGCCTAAGGTGTAAATTATCGATAGTCCATATCTCGGAAACTATAAGAGATAATGCAATTTGGCAACCGGCAATGTAATTAGCATGCCGAATATTACTTGGAATGTGAATTGGAACGAAATCGCCAATAGATAAGACCATTTTACAATTTGGGCCCAAGTTAGAAGCAGAGCCTAAGGTGTAAATTATCGATAGTCCATATCTCGGAACCTATAAGAGATAATGCAATTTGGCAACCGGCAATGTAATTAGCATGCCGAATATTACTTGGAATGTGAATTGGAACGAAATCGCCAATAGATAAGACCATTTTACAATTTGGGCCCAAGTTAGAAGCAGAGCCTATGGTGTAAATTATCGATAGTCCATATCTCGGAAACTATAAGAGATAATGCAATTTGGCAACCGGCAATGTAATTAGCATGCCGAATATTACTTGGAATGTGAATTGGAACGATATCGCCAATAGATAAGACCATTTTACAATTTGGGCCCAAGTTAGAAGCAGAGCCTAAGGTGTAAATTATCGATAGTCCATATCTCGGAAACTATAAGAGTTAATGCAATTTGGCAACCGGCAATGTAATTAGCATGCCGAATATTACTTGGAATGTGAATTGGAACGAAATCGCCAATAGATAAGACCATTTTACAATTTGGGCCCAAGTTAGAAACAGAGCCTAAGGTGTAAATTATCGATAGTCCATATCTCGGAAACTATAAGAGATAATGCAATTTGGCAACCGGCAATGTAATTAGCATGCCGAATATTACTTGGAATGTGAATTGGAACGAAATCGCCAATAGATAAGACCATTTTACAATTTGGGCCCAAGTTAGAAACAGAGCCTAAGGTGTAAATTATCGATAGTCCATATCTCTGAAACTATAAGAGATAATGCAATTTCGCAAACGGCAATGTAATTAGCATGCCGAATATTACTTGGAATGTGAATTGGGACGAAATCGCCAATAGAGAAGACCATTTTACAATTTGGGCCCAAATTAGAAGCAGAGCCTAAGGTGTAAATTATCGATAGTCCATATCTCGGAAACTATAAGAGATAATGCAATTTGGCAACCGGCAATGTAATTAGCATGCCGAATATTACTTGGAATGTGAATTGGAACGAAATCGCCAATAGATAAGACCATTTTACAATTTGGGCCCAAGTTAGAAGCAGAGCCTAAGGTGTAAATTATCGATAGTCCATATCTCGGAAACTATAAGAGATAATGCAATTTGGCAACCGGCAATGTAATTAGCATGCCGAATATTACTTGGAATGTGAATTAGAACGAAATCGCCAATAGATAAGACCATTTTACAATTTGGGCCCAAGTTAGAAGCAGAGCCTAAGGTGTAAATTATCGATAGTCCATATCTCGGAAACTATAAGAGATAATGCAATTTCGCAACCGGCAATGTAATTAGCATGCCGAATATCACTTGGAATGTGAATTGGGACGAAATCGCCAATAGATAAGACCATTTTACAATTTGGGCCCAAATTAGAAGCAGAGCCTAAGGTGTAAATTATCGATAGTCCATATCTCGGAAACTATAAGAGATAATGCAATTTGGCAACCGGCAATGTAATTAGCATGCCGAATATTACTTGGAATATGAATTGGAACGAAATCGCCAATAGGTAAGACCATTTTACAATTTGGGCCCAAGTTAGAAGCAGAGCCTAAGGTGTAAATTATCGATAGTCCATATCTCGGAAACTATAAGAGATAATTCAATTTGGCAACCGGCAATGTAATTAGCATGCCGAATATTACTTGGAATGTGAATTGGAACGAAATCGCCAATAGATAAGACCATTTCACAATTTGGGCCCAAGTTAGAAGCAGAGCCTAAGGTGTAAATTATCGATAGTCCATATCTCGGAAACTATAAGAGATAATGCAATTTGGCAACCGGCAATGTAATTAGCATGCCGAATATTACTTGGAATGTGAATTGGAACGAAATCGCCAATAGATAAGACCATTTTACAATTTGGGCCCAAGTTAGAAGCAGAGCCTAAGGTGTAAATTATCGATAGTCCATATCTCGGAAACTATAAGAGATAATGCAATTTGGCAACCGGCAATGTAATTAGCATGCCGAATATTACTTGGAATGTGAATTGGAACGAAATCGCCAATAGATAAGACCATTTTACAATTTGGGCCCAAGTTAGAAGCAGAGCCTAAGGTGTAAATTATCGATAGTCCATATCTCGGAAACTATAAGAGATAATGCAATTTGGCAACCGGCAATGTAATTAGCATGCCGAATATTACTTGGAATGTGAATTGGAACGAAATTGCCAATAGATAAGACCATTTTACAATTTGGGCCCAAGTTAGAAGCAGAGCCTAAGGTGTAAATTATTGATAGTCCATATCTCGGAAACTATAAGAGATAATGCAATTTCGCAACCGGCAATGTAATTAGCATGCCGAATATCACTTGGAATGTGAATTGGGACGAAATCGCCAATAGATAAGACCATTTTACAATTTGGGCCCAAGTTAGAAACAGAGCCTAAGGTGTAAATTATCGATAGTCCATATCTCGGAAACTATAAGAGATAATGCAATTTGGCAACCGGCAATGTAATTAGCATGCCGAATATTACTTGGAATGTGAATTGGAACGAAATCGCCAATAGATAAGACCATTTTACAATTTGGGCCCAAGTTAGAAGCAGAGCCTAAGGTGTAAATTATCGATAGTCCATATCTCTGAAACTATAAGAGATAATGCAATTTCGCAAACGGCAATGTAATTAGCATGCCGAATATTACTTGGAATGTGAATTGGGACGAAATCGCCAATAGAGAAGACCATTTTACAATTTGGGCCCAAGTTAGAAGCAGAGCCTAAGGTGTAAATTATCGATAGTCCATATCTCGGAAACTATAAGAGATAATGCAATTTGGCAACCGGCAATGTAATTAGCATGCCGAATATTACTTGGAATGTGAATTGGAACGAAATCGCCAATAGATAAGACCATTTTACAATTTGGGCCCAAGTTAGAAGCAGAGCCTAAGGTGTAAATTATCGATAGTCCATATCTCGGAAACTATAAGAGATAATGCAATTTGGCAACCGGCAATGTAATTAGCATGCCGAATATTACTTGGAATGTGAATTAGAACGAAATCGCCAATAGATAAGACCATTTTACAATTTGGGCCCAAGTTAGAAGCAGAGCCTAAGGTGTAAATTATCGATAGTCCATATCTCGGAAACTATAAGAGATAATGCAATTTGGCAACCGGCAATGTAATTAGCATGCCGAATATTACTTGGAATGTGAATTGGAACGAAATTGCCAATAGATAAGACCATTTTACAATTTGGGCCCAAGTTAGAAGCAGAGCCTAAGGTGTAAATTATTGATAGTCCATATCTCGGAAACTATAAGAGATAATGCAATTTCGCAACCGGCAATGTAATTAGCATGCCGAATATCACTTGGAATGTGAATTGGGACGAAATCGCCAATAGATAAGACCATTTTACAATTTGGGCCCAAGTTAGAAGCAGAGCCTAAGGTGTAAATTATCGATAGTCCATATCTCGGAAACTATAAGAGATAATGCAATTTGGCAACCGGCAATGTAATTACCATGCCGAATATTACTTGGAATGTGAATTGGAACGAAATCGCCAATAGATAAGACCATTTTACAATTTGGGCCCAAGTTAGAAGCAGAGCCTAAGGTGTAAATTATCGATAGCCCATATCTCGGAAACTATAAGAGATAATGCAATTTGGCAACCGGCAATGTAATTAGCATGCCGAATATTACTTGGAATGTGAATTGGAACGAAATCGCCAATAAGTAAGACCATTTTACAATTTGGGCCCAAGTTAGAAGCAGAGCCTAAGGTGTAAATTATCGATAGTCCATATCTCGGAAACTATAAGAGATAATTCAATTTGGCAACCGGCAATGTAATTAGCATGCCGAATATTACTTGGAATGTGAATTGGAACGAAATCGCCAATAGATAAGACCATTTTACAATTTGGGCCCAAGTTAGAAGCAGAGCCTAAGGTGTAAATTATCGATAGTCCATATCTCGGAAACTATAAGAGATAATGCAATTTGGCAACCGGCAATGTAATTAGCATGCCGAATATTACTTGGAATGTGAATTGGAACGAAATCGCCAATAGGTAAGACCATTTTACAATTTGGGCCCAAGTTAGAAGCAGAGCCTAAGGTGTAAATTATCGATAGTCCATATCTCGGAAACTATAAGAGATAATTCAATTTGGCAACCGGCAATGTAATTAGCATGCCGAATATTACTTGGAATGTGAATTGGAACGAAATCGCCAATAGATAAGACCATTTTACAATTTGGGCCCTAGTTAGAAGCAGAGCCTAAGGTGTAAATTATCGATAGTCCATATCTCGGAAACTATAAGAGATAATGCAATTTGGCAACCGGCAATGTAATTAGCATGCCGAATATTACTTGGAATGTGAATTGGAACGAAATCGCCAATAGATAAGACCATTTTACAATTTGGGCCCAAGTTAGAAGCAGAGCCTAAGGTGTAAATTATCGATAGTCCATATCTCGGAAACTATAAGAGATAATGCAATTTGGCAACCGGCAATGTAATTAGCATGCCGAATATTACTTGGAATGTGAATTGGAACGAAATCGCCAATAGATAAGAATATTTTACAATTTGGGCCCAAGTTAGAAGCAGAGCCTAAGGTGTAAATTATTGATAGTCCATATCTCGGAAACTATAAGAGATAATGCAATTTCGCAACCGGCAATGTAATTAGCATGCCGAATATCACTTGGAATGTGAATTGGGACGAAATCGCCAATAGATAAGACCATTTTACAATTTGGGCCCAAGTTAGAAGCAGAGCCTAAGGTGTAAATTATCGATAGTCCATATCTCGGAAACTATAAAAGATAATGCAATTTGGCAACCGGCAATGTAATTAGCATGCCGAATATTACTTGGAATGTGAATTGGAACGAAATCGCCAATAGATAAGACCATTTTACAATTTGGGCCCAAGTTAGAAGCAGAGCCTAAGGTGTAAATTATCGATAGTCCATATCTCGGAAACTATAAGAGATAATGCAATTTGGCAACCGGCAATCTAATTAGCATGCCGAATATTACTTGGAATGTGAATTGGAACGAAATCGCCAATAGATAAGACCATTTTACAATTTGGGCCCAAGTTATAAGCAGAGCCTATGGTGTAAATTATCGATAGTCCATATCTCGGAAACTATAAGAGATAATGCAATTTGGCAACCGGCAATGTAATTAGCATGCCGAATATTACTTAGAATGTGAATTGGAACGAAATCGCCAATAGATAAGACCATTTTACAATTTGGGCCCAAGTTAGAAGCAGAGCCTAAGGTGTAAATTATCGATAGTCCATATCTCGGAAACTATAAGAGTTAATGCAATTTGGCAACCGGCAATGTAATTAGCATGCCGAATATTACTTGGAATGTGAATTGGAACGAAATCGCCAATAGATAAGACCATTTTACAATTTGGGCCCAAGTTAGAAGCAGAGCCTAAGGTGTAAATTATCGATAGTCCATATCTCGGAAACTATAAGAGATAATGCAATTTGGCAACCGGCAATGTAATTAGCATGCCGAATATTACTTGGAATGTGAATTGGAACGAAATCGCCAATAGATAAGACCATTTTACAATTTGGGCCCAAGTTAGAAGCAGAGCCTAAGGTGTAAATTATCGATAGTCCATATCTCGGAAACTATAAGAGATAATGCAATTTGGCAACCGGCAATGTAATTAGCATGCCGAATATTACTTGGAATGTGAATTGGAACGAAATCGCCAATAGATAAGACCATTTTACAATTTGGGCCCAAGTTAGAAGCAGAGCCTAAGGTGTAAATTATCGATAGTCCATATCTCGGAAACTATAAGAGATAATGCAATTTCGCAACCGGCAATGTAATTAGCATGCCGAATATCACTTGGAATGTGAATTGGGACGAAATCGCCAATAGATAAGACCATTTTACAATTTGGGCCCAAGTTAGAAGCAGAGCCTAAGGTGTAAATTATCGATAGTCCATATCCCGGAAACTATAAGAGATAATGCAATTTGGCAACCGGCAATGTAATTAGCATGCCGAATATTACTTGGAATGTGAATTGGAACGAAATCGCCAATAGGTAAGACCATTTTACAATTTGGGCCCAAGTTAGAAGCAGAGCCTAAGGTGTAAATTATCGATAGTCCATATCTCGGAAACTATAAGAGATAATTCAATTTGGCAACCGGCAATGTAATTAGCATGCCGAATATTACTTGGAATGTGAATTGGAACGAAATCGCCAATAGATAAGACCATTTCACAATTTGGGCCCAAGTTAGAAGCAGAGCCTAAGGTGTAAATTATCGATAGTCCATATCTCGGAAACTATAAGAGATAATGCAATTTGGCAACCGGCAATGTAATTAGCATGCCGAATATTACTTGGAATGTGAATTGGAACGAAATCGCCAATAGATAAGACCATTTTACAATTTGGGCCCAAGTTAGAAGCAGAGCCTAAGGTGTAAATTATCGATAGTCCATATCTCGGAAACTATAAGAGATAATGCAATTTGGCAACCGGCAATGTAATTAGCATGCCGAATATTACTTGGAATGTGAATTGGAACGAAATCGCCAATAGATAAGACCATTTTACAATTTGGGCCCAAGTTAGAAGCAGAGCCTAAGGTGTAAATTATCGATAGTCCATATCTCGGAAACTATAAGAGATAATGCAATTTGGCAACCGGCAATGTAATTAGCATGCCGAATATTACTTGGAATGTGAATTGGAACGAAATTGCCAATAGATAAGACCATTTTACAATTTGGGCCCAAGTTAGAAGCAGAGCCTAAGGTGTAAATTATTGATAGTCCATATCTCGGAAACTATAAGAGATAATGCAATTTCGCAACCGGCAATGTAATTAGCATGCCGAATATCACTTGGAATGTGAATTGGGACGAAATCGCCAATAGATAAGACCATTTTACAATTTGGGCCCAAGTTAGAAACAGAGCCTAAGGTGTAAATTATCGATAGTCCATATCTCGGAAACTATAAGAGATAATGCAATTTGGCAACCGGCAATGTAATTAGCATGCCGAATATTACTTGGAATGTGAATTGGAACGAAATCGCCAATAGATAAGACCATTTTACAATTTGGGCCCAAGTTAGAAGCAGAGCCTAAGGTGTAAATTATCGATAGTCCATATCTCTGAAACTATAAGAGATAATGCAATTTCGCAAACGGCAATGTAATTAGCATGCCGAATATTACTTGGAATGTGAATTGGGACGAAATCGCCAATAGAGAAGACCATTTTACAATTTGGGCCCAAGTTAGAAGCAGAGCCTAAGGTGTAAATTATCGATAGTCCATATCTCGGAAACTATAAGAGATAATGCAATTTGGCAACCGGCAATGTAATTAGCATGCCGAATATTACTTGGAATGTGAATTGGAACGAAATCGCCAATAGATAAGACCATTTTACAATTTGGGCCCAAGTTAGAAGCAGAGCCTAAGGTGTAAATTATCGATAGTCCATATCTCGGAAACTATAAGAGATAATGCAATTTGGCAACCGGCAATGTAATTAGCATGCCGAATATTACTTGGAATGTGAATTAGAACGAAATCGCCAATAGATAAGACCATTTTACAATTTGGGCCCAAGTTAGAAGCAGAGCCTAAGGTGTAAATTATCGATAGGCCATATCTCGGAAACTATAAGAGAGAATGCAATTTGGTAACCGGCAATGTAATTAGCATGCCGAATATTACTTGGAATGTGAATTGGAACGAAATCGCCAATAGATAAGACCATTTTACAATTTGGGCCCAAGTTAGAAGCAGAGCCTAAGGTGTAAATTATCGATAGTCCATATCTCGGAAACTATAAGAGATAATGCAATTTGGCAACCGGCAATGTAATTAGCATGCCGAATATTACTTGGAATGTGAATTGGAACGAAATCGCCAATAGATAAGACCATTTTACAATTTGGGCCCAAGTTAGAAGCAGAGCCTAAGGTGTAAATTATCGATAGTCCATATCTCGGAAACTATAAGAGATAATGCAATTTCGCAACCGGCAATGTAATTAGCATGCCGAATATCACTTGGAATGTGAATTGGGACGAAATCGCCAATAGATAAGACCATTTTACAATTTGGGCCCAAGTTAGAAGCAGAGCCTAAGGTGTAAATTATCGATAGTCCATATCTCGGAAACTATAAGAGATAATGCAATTTGGCAACCGGCAATGTAATTAGCATGCCGAATATTACTTGGAATGTGAATTGGAACGAAATCGCCAATAGATAAGACCATTTTACAATTTGGGCCCAAGTTAGAAGCAGAGCCTAAGGTGTAAATTATCGATAGTCCATATCTCGGAAACTATAAGAGATAATGCAATTTGGCAACCGGCAATGTAATTAGCATGCCGAATATTACTTGGAATGTGAATTGGAACGAAATCGCCAATAGGTAAGACCATTTTACAATTTGGGCCCAAGTTAGAAGCAGAGCCTAAGGTGTAAATTATCGATAGTCCATATCTCGGAAACTATAAGAGATAATTCAATTTGGCAACCGGCAATGTAATTAGCATGCCGAATATTACTTGGAATGTGAATTGGAACGAAATCGCCAATAGATAAGACCATTTCACAATTTGGGCCCAAGTTAGAAGCAGAGCCTAAGGTGTAAATTATCGATAGTCCATATCTCGGAAACTATAAGAGATAATGCAATTTGGCAACCGGCAATGTAATTAGCATGCCGAATATTACTTGGAATGTGAATTGGAACGAAATCGCCAATAGATAAGACCATTTTACAATTTGGGCCCAAGTTAGAAGCAGAGCCTAAGGTGTAAATTATCGATAGTCCATATCTCGGAAACTATAAGAGATAATGCAATTTGGCAACCGGCAATGTAATTAGCATGCCGAATATTACTTGGAATGTGAATTGGAACGAAATCGCCAATAGATAAGACCATTTTACAATTTGGGCCCAAGTTAGAAGCAGAGCCTAAGGTGTAAATTATCGATAGTCCATATCTCGGAAACTATAAGAGATAATGCAATTTGGCAACCGGCAATGTAATTAGCATGCCGAATATTACTTGGAATGTGAATTGGAACGAAATTGCCAATAGATAAGACCATTTTACAATTTGGGCCCAAGTTAGAAGCAGAGCCTAAGGTGTAAATTATTGATAGTCCATATCTCGGAAACTATAAGAGATAATGCAATTTCGCAACCGGCAATGTAATTAGCATGCCGAATATCACTTGGAATGTGAATTGGGACGAAATCGCCAATAGATAAGACCATTTTACAATTTGGGCCCAAGTTAGAAGCAGAGCCTAAGGTGTAAATTATCGATAGTCCATATCTCGGAAACTATAAGAGATAATGCAATTTGGCAACCGGCAATGTAATTACCATGCCGAATATTACTTGGAATGTGAATTGGAACGAAATCGCCAATAGATAAGACCATTTTACAATTTGGGCCCAAGTTAGAAGCAGAGCCTAAGGTGTAAATTATCGATAGTCCATATCTCGGAAACTATAAGAGATAATGCAATTTGGCAACCGGCAATGTAATTAGCATGCCGAATATTACTTGGAATGTGAATTGGAACGAAATCGCCAATAGGTAAGACCATTTTACAATTTGGGCCCAAGTTAGAAGCAGAGCCTAAGGTGTAAATTATCGATAGTCCATATCTCGGAAACTATAAGAGATAATTCAATTTGGCAACCGGCAATGTAATTAGCATGCCGAATATTACTTGGAATGTGAATTGGAACGAAATCGCCAATAGATAAGACCATTTTACAATTTGGGCCCAAGTTAGAAGCAGAGCCTAAGGTGTAAATTATCGATAGTCCATATCTCGGAAACTATAAGAGATAATGCAATTTGGCAACCGGCAATGTAATTAGCATGCCGAATATTACTTGGAATGTGAATTGGAACGAAATCGCCAATAGGTAAGACCATTTTACAATTTGGGCCCAAGTTAGAAGCAGAGCCTAAGGTGTAAATTATCGATAGTCCATATCTCGGAAACTATAAGAGATAATTCAATTTGGCAACCGGCAATGTAATTAGCATGCCGAATATTACTTGGAATGTGAATTGGAACGAAATCGCCAATAGATAAGACCATTTTACAATTTGGGCCCAAGTTAGAAGCAGAGCCTAAGGTGTAAATTATCGATAGTCCATATCTCGGAAACTATAAGAGATAATGCAATTTGGCAACCGGCAATGTAATTAGCATGCCGAATATTACTTGGAATGTGAATTGGAACGAAATCGCCAATAGATAAGACCATTTTACAATTTGGGCCCAAGTTAGAAGCAGAGCCTAAGGTGTAAATTATCGATAGTCCATATCTCGGAAACTATAAGAGATAATGCAATTTGGTAACCGGCAATGTAATTAGCATGCCGAATATTACTTGGAATGTGAATTGGAACGAAATCGCCAATAGATAAGAATATTTTACAATTTGGGCCCAAGTTAGAAGCAGAGCCTAAGGTGTAAATTATTGATAGTCCATATCTCGGAAACTATAAGAGATAATGCAATTTCGCAACCGGCAATGTAATTAGCATGCCGAATATCACTTGGAATGTGAATTGGGACGAAATCGCCAATAGATAAGACCATTTTACAATTTGGGCCCAAGTTAGAAGCAGAGCCTAAGGTGTAAATTATCGATAGTCCATATCTCGGAAACTATAAAAGATAATGCAATTTGGCAACCGGCAATGTAATTAGCATGCCGAATATTACTTGGAATGTGAATTGGAACGAAATCGCCAATAGATAAGACCATTTTACAATTTGGGCCCAAGTTAGAAGCAGAGCCTAAGGTGTAAATTATCGATAGTCCATATCTCGGAAACTATAAGAGATAATGCAATTTGGCAACCGGCAATGTAATTAGCATGCCGAATATTACTTGGAATGTGAATTGGAACGAAATCGCCAATAGATAAGACCATTTTACAATTTGGGCCCAAGTTATAAGCAGAGCCTATGGTGTAAATTATCGATAGTCCATATCTCGGAAACTATAAGAGATAATGCAATTTGGCAACCGGCAATGTAATTAGCATGCCGAATATTACTTGGAATGTGAATTGGAACGAAATCGCCAATAGATAAGACCATTTTACAATTTGGGCCCAAGTTAGAAGCAGAGCCTAAGGTGTAAATTATCGATAGTCCATATCTCGGAAACTATAAGAGTTAATGCAATTTGGCAACCGGCAATGTAATTAGCATGCCGAATATTACTTGGAATGTGAATTGGAACGAAATCGCCAATAGATAAGACCATTTTACAATTTGGGCCCAAGTTAGAAGCAGAGCCTAAGGTGTAAATTATCGATAGTCCATATCTCGGAAACTATAAGAGATAATGCAATTTGGCAACCGGCAATGTAATTAGCATGCCGAATATTACTTGGAATGTGAATTGGAACGAAATCGCCAATAGATAAGACCATTTTACAATTTGGGCCCAAGTTAGAAGCAGAGCCTAAGGTGTAAATTATCGATAGTCCATATCTCGGAAACTATAAGAGATAATGCAATTTGGCAACCGGCAATGTAATTAGCATGCCGAATATTACTTGGAATGTGAATTGGAACGAAATCGCCAATAGGTAAGACCATTTTACAATTTGGGCCCAAGTTAGAAGCAGAGCCTAAGGTGTAAATTATCGATAGTCCATATCTCGGAAACTATAAGAGTTAATGCAATTTGGCAACCGGCAATGTAATTAGCATGCCGAATATTACTTGGAATGTGAATTGGAACGAAATCGCCAATAGATAAGACCATTTTACAATTTGGGCCCAAGTTAGAAGCAGAGCCTAAGGTGTAAATTATCGATAGTCCATATCTCGGAAACTATAAGAGATAATGCAATTTGGCAACCGGCAATGTAATTAGCATGCCGAATATTACTTGGAATGTGAATTGGAACGAAATCGCCAATAGATAAGACCATTTTACAATTTGGGCCCAAGTTAGAAGCAGAGCCTAAGGTGTAAATTATCGATAGTCCATATCTCGGAACCTATAAGAGATAATGCAATTTGGCAACCGGCAATGTAATTAGCATGCCGAATATTACTTGGAATGTGAATTGGAACGAAATCGCCAATAGATAAGACCATTTTACAATTTGGGCCCAAGTTAGAAGCAGAGCCTATGGTGTAAATTATCGATAGTCCATATCTCGGAAACTATAAGAGATAATGCAATTTGGCAACCGGCAATGTAATTAGCATGCCGAATATTACTTGGAATGTGAATTGGAACGAAATCGCCAATAGATAAGACCATTTTACAATTTGGGCCCAAGTTAGAAGCAGAGCCTAAGGTGTAAATTATCGATAGTCCATATCTCGGAAACTATAAGAGTTAATGCAATTTGGCAACCGGCAATGTAATTAGCATGCCGAATATTACTTGGAATGTGAATTGGAACGAAATCGCCAATAGATAAGACCATTTTACAATTTGGGCCCAAGTTAGAAGCAGAGCCTAAGGTGTAAATTATCGATAGTCCATATCTCGGAAACTATAAGAGATAATGCAATTTGGCAACCGGCAATGTAATTAGCATGCCGAATATTACTTGGAATGTGAATTGGAACGAAATCGCCAATAGATAAGACCATTTTACAATTTGGGCCCAAGGTAGAAGCAGAGCCTAAGGTGTAAATTATCGATAGTCCATATCTCTGAAACTATAAGAGATAATGCAATTTCGCAAACGGCAATGTAATTAGCATGCCGAATATTACTTGGAATGTGAATTGGGACGAAATCGCCAATAGAGAAGACCATTTTGCAATTTGGGCCCAAGTTAGAAGCAGAGCCTAAGGTGTAAATTATCGATAGTCCATATCTCGGAAACTATAAGAGATAATGCAATTTGGCAACCGGCAATGTAATTAGCATGCCGAATATTACTTGGAATGTGAATTGGAACGAAATCGCCAATAGATAAGACCATTTTACAATTTGGGCCCAAGTTAGAAGCAGAGCCTAAGGTGTAAATTATCGATAGTCCATATCTCGGAAACTATAAGAGATAATGCAATTTGGCAACCGGCAATGTAATTAGCATGCCGAATATTACTTGGAATGTGAATTGGAACGAAATCGCCAATAGGTAAGACCATTTTACAATTTGGGCCCAAGTTAGAAGCAGAGCCTAAGGTGTAAATTATCGATAGTCCATATCTCGGAAACTATAAGAGATAATGCAATTTGGCAACCGGCAATGTAATTAGCATGCCGAATATTACTTGGAATGTGAATTTAAACGAAATCGCCAATAGATAAGACCATTTTACAATTTGGGCCCAAGTTAGAAGCAGAGCCTAAGGTGTAAATTATCGATAGTCCATATCTCGGAAACTATAAGAGATAATGCAATTTGGCAACCGGCAATGTAATTAGCATGCCGAATATTACTTGGAATGTGAATTGGAACGAAATCGCCAATAGATAAGACCATTTTACAATTTGGGCCCAAGTTAGAAGCAGAGCCTAAGGTGTAAATTATCGATAGTCCATATCTCGGAAACTATAAGAGATAATGCAATTTGGCAACCGGCAATGTAATTAGCATGCCGAATATTACTTGGAATGTGAATTGGAACGAAATCGCCAATAGATAAGACCATTTTACAATTTGGGCCCAAGGTAGAAGCAGAGCCTAAGGTGTAAATTATCGATAGTCCATATCTCTGAAACTATAAGAGATAATGCAATTTCGCAAACGGCAATGTAATTAGCATGCCGAATATTACTTGGAATGTGAATTGGGACGAAATCGCCAATAGAGAAGACCATTTTGCAATTTGGGCCCAAGTTAGAAGCAGAGCCTAAGGTGTAAATTATCGATAGTCCATATCTCGGAAACTATAAGAGATAATGCAATTTGGCAACCGGCAATGTAATTAGCATGCCGAATATTACTTGGAATGTGAATTGGAACGAAATCGCCAATAGATAAGACCATTTTACAATTTGGGCCCAAGTTAGAAGCAGAGCCTAAGGTGTAAATTATCGATAGTCCATATCTCGGAAACTATAAGAGATAATGCAATTTGGCAACCGGCAATGTAATTAGC
Organism: Rhynchophorus ferrugineus; assembly: GCF_030347505.1. Classification (NCBI taxonomy): domain Eukaryota; kingdom Metazoa; phylum Arthropoda; class Insecta; order Coleoptera; family Curculionidae; genus Rhynchophorus; species Rhynchophorus ferrugineus. Next base: position 24,569 of record NW_027472856.1, read on the forward strand.
ATGCCGAATATTACTTGGAATGTGAATTGGAACGAAATCGCCAATAGGTAAGACCATTTTACAATTTGGGCCCAAGTTAGAAGCAGAGCCTAAGGTGTAAATTATCGATAGTCCATATCTCGGAAACTATAAGAGATAATGCAATTTGGCAACCGGCAATGTAATTAGCATGCCGAATATTACTTGGAATGTGAATTTAAACGAAATCGCCAATAGATAAGACCATTTTACAATTTGGGCCCAAGTTAGAAGCAGAGCCTAAGGTGTAAATTATCGATAGTCCATATCTCGGAAACTATAAGAGATAATGCAATTTGGCAACCGGCAATGTAATTAGCATGCCGAATATTACTTGGAATGTGAATTGGAACGAAATCGCCAATAGATAAGACCATTTTACAATTTGGGCCCAAGTTAGAAGCAGAGCCTAAGGTGTAAATTATCGATAGTCCATATCTCGGAAACTATAAGAGATAATGCAATTTGGCAACCGGCAATGTAATTAGCATGCCGAATATTACTTGGAATGTGAATTGGAACGAAATCGCCAATAGATAAGACCATTTTACAATTTGGGCCCAAGTTAGAAGCAGAGCCTAAGGTGTAAATTATTGATAGTCCATATCTCGGAAACTATAAGAGATAATGCAATTTCGCAACCGGCAATGTAATTAGCATGCCGAATATCACTTGGAATGTGAATTGGGACGAAATCGCCAATAGATAAGACCATTTTACAATTTGGGCCCAAGTTAGAAGCAGAGCCTAAGGTGTAAATTATCGATAGTCCATATCTCGGAAACTATAAGAGATAATGCAATTTGGCAACCAGCAATGTAATTAGCATGCCGAATATTACTTGGAATGTGAATTGGAACGAAATCGCCAATAGATACGACCATTTTACAATTTGGGCCCAAGTTAGAAGCAGAGCCTAAGGTGTAAATTATCGATAGTCCATATCTCGGAAACTATAAGAGATAATGCAATTTGGCAACCGGCAATGTAATTAGCATGCCGAATATTACTTGGAATGTGAATTGGAACGAAATCGCCAATAGGTAAGACCATTTTACAATTTGGGCACAAGTTAGAAGCAGAGCCTAAGGTGTAAATTATCGATAGTCCATATCTCGGAAACTATAAGAGATAATTCAATTTGGCAACCGGCAATGTAATTAGCATGCCGAATATTACTTGGAATGTGAATTGGAACGAAATCGCCAATAGATAAGACCATTTTACAATTTGGGCCCAAGTTAGAAGCAGAGCCTAAGGTGTAAATTATCGATAGTCCATATCTCGGAAACTATAAGAGATAATGCAATTTGGCAACCGGCAATGAAATTAGCATGCCGAATATTACTTGGAATGTGAATTGGAACGAAATCGCCAATAGATAAGACCATTTTACAATTTGGGCCCAAGTTAGAAGCAGAGCCTAAGGTGTAAATTATCGATAGTCCATATCTCGGAAACTATAAGAGATAATGCAATTTGGCAACCGGCAATGTAATTAGCATGCCGAATATTACTTGGAATGTGAATTGAAACGAAATCGCCAATAGATAAGACCATTTTACAATTTGGGCCCAAGTTAGAAGCAGAGCCTAAGGTGTAAATTATCGATAGTCCATATCTCGGAAACTATAAGAGATAATGCAATTTGGCAACCGGCAATGTTATTAGCATGCCGAATATTACTTGGAATGTGAATTGGAACGAAATCGCCAATAGATAAGACCATTTTACAATTTGGGCCCAAGTTAGAAGCAGAGCCTAAGGTATAAATTATCGATAGTCCATATCTCGGAAACTATAAGAGATAATGCAATTTGGCAACCGGCAATGTAATTAGCATGCCGAATATTGCTTGGAATGTGAATTGCAACGAAATCGCCAATAGATAAGACCATTTTACAATTTGGGCCCAAGTTATAAGCAGAGCCTATGGTGTAAATTATCGATAGTCCATATCTCGGAAACTATAAGAGTTAATGCAATTTGGCAACCGGCAATGTAATTAGCATGCCGAATATTACTTGGAATGTGAATTGGAACGAAGTTGCCAATAGATAAGACCATTTTACAATTTGGGCCCAAGTTAGAAGCAGAGCCTAAGGTGTAAATTATCGATAGTCCATATCTCGGAAACTATAAGAGATAATGCAATTTGGCAACCGGCAATGTAATTAGCATGCCGAATATTACTTGGAATGTGAATTGGAACGAAATCGCCAATAGATAAGACCATTTTACAATTTGGGCCCAAGTTAGAAGCAGAGCCTAAGGTGTAAATTATCGATAGTCCATATCTCGGAAACTATAAGAGATAATGCAATTTGGCAACCGGCAATGTAATTAGCATGCCGAATATTACTTGGAATGTGAATTGGAACGAAATCGCCAATAAGTAAGACCATTTTACAATTTGGGCCCAAGTTAGAAGCAGAGCCTAAGGTGTAAATTATCGATAGTCCATATCTCGGAAACTATAAGAGATAATTCAATTTGGCAACCGGCAATGTAATTAGCATGCCGAATATTACTTGGAATGTGAATTGGAACGAAATCGCCAATATATAAGACCATTTTACAATTTGGGCCCAAGTTAGAAGCAGAGCCTAAGGTGTAAATTATCGATAGTCCATATCTCGGAAACTATAAGAGATAATGCAATTTGGCAACCGGCAATGTAATTAGCATGCCGAATATTACTTGGAATGTGAATTGGAACGAAATCGCCAATAGATAAGACCATTTTACAATTTGGGCCCAAGTTAGAAGCAGAGCCTAAGGTGTAAATTATCGATAGTCCATATCTCGGAAACTATAAGAGATAATGCAATTTGGCAACCGGCAATGTAATTAGCATGCCGAATATTACTTGGAATGTGAATTGGAACGAAATCGCCAATAGGTAAGACCATTTTACAATTTGGGCCCAAGTTAGAAGCAGAGCCTAAGGTGTAAATTATCGATAGTCCATATCTCGGAAACTATAAGAGATAATTCAATTTGGCAACCGGCATTGTAATTAGCATGCCGAATATTACTTGGAATGTGAATTGGAACGAAATCGCCAATAGATAAGACCATTTTACAATTTGGGCCCAAGTTAGAAGCAGAGCCTAAGGTGTAAATTATCGATAGTCCATATCTCGGAAACTATAAGAGATAATGCAATTTGGCAACCGGCAATGCAATTAGCATGCCGAATATTACTTGGAATGTGAATTGGAACGAAATCGCCAATAGGTAAGACCATTTTACAATTTGGGCCCAAGTTAGAAGCAGAGCCTAAGGAGTAAATTATCGATAGTCCATATCTCGGAAACTATAAGAGATAATTCAATTTGGCAACCGGCAATGTAATTAGCATGCCGAATATTACTTGGAATGTGAATTGGAACCAAATCGCCAATAGATAAGACCATTTTACAATTTGGGCCCAAGTTAGAAGCAGAGCCTAAGGTGTAAATTATCGATAGTCCATATCTCGGAAACTATAAGAGATAATGCAATTTGGCAACCGGCAATGTAATTAGCATGCCGAATATTACTTGGAATGTGAATTGGAACGAAATCGCCAATAGATAAGACCATTTTACAATTTGGGCCCAAGTTAGAAGCAGAGCCTAAGGTGTAAATTATCGATAGTCCATATCTCGGAAACTATAAGAGATAATGCAATTTGGCAACCGGCAATGTAATTAGCATGCCGAATATTACTTGGAATGTGAATTGGAACGAAATCGCCAATAGATAAGAATATTTTACAATTTGGGCCCAAGTTAGAAGCAGAGCCTAAGGTGTAAATTATTGATAGTCCATATCTCGGAAACTATAAGAGATAATGCAATTTCGCAACCGGCAATGTAATTAGCATGCCGAATATCACTTGGAATGTGAATTGGGACGAAATCGCCAATAGATAAGACCATTTTACAATTTGGGCCCAAGTTAGAAGCAGAGCCTAAGGTGTAAATTATCGATAGTCCATATCTCGAAAACTATAAAAGATAATGCAATTTGGCAACCGGCAATGTAATTAGCATGCCGAATATTACTTGGAATGTGAATTGGAACGAAATCGCCAATAGATAAGACCATTTTACAATTTGGGCCCAAGTTAGAAGCAGAGCCTAAGGTGTAAATTATCGATAGTCCATATCTCGGAAACTATAAGAGATAATGCAATTTGGCAACCGGCAATGTAATTAGCATGCCGAATATTACTTGGAATGTGAATTGGAACGAAATCGCCAATAGATAAGACCATTTTACAATTTGGGCCCAAGTTATAAGCAGAGCCTATGGTGTAAATTATCGATAGTCCATATCTCGGAAACTATAAGAGATAATGCAATTTGGCAACCGGCAATGTAATTAGCATGCCGAATATTACTTGGAATGTGAATTGGAACGAAATCGCCAATAGATAAGACCATTTTACAATTTGGGCCCAAGTTAGAAGCAGAGCCTAAGGTGTAAATTATCGATAGTCCATATCTCGGAAACTATAAGAGTTAATGCAATTTGGCAACCGGCAATGTAATTAGCATGCCGAATATTACTTGGAATGTGAATTGGAACGAAATCGCCAATAGATAAGACCATTTTACAATTTGGGCCCAAGTTAGAAGCAGAGCCTAAGGTGTAAATTATCGATAGTCCATATCTCGGAAACTATAAGAGATAATGCAATTTGGCAACCGGCAATGTAATTAGCATGCCGAATATTACTTGGAATGTGAATTGGAACGAAATCGCCAATAGATAAGACCATTTTACAATTTGGGCCCAAGTTAGAAGCAGAGCCTAAGGTGTAAATTATCGATAGTCCATATCTCGGAAACTATAAGAGATAATGCAATTTGGCAACCGGCAATGTAATTAGCATGCCGAATATTACTTGGAATGTGAATTGGAACGAAATCGCCAATAGGTAAGACCATTTTACAATTTGGGCCCAAGTTAGAAGCAGAGCCTAAGGTGTAAATTATCGATAGTCCATATCTCGGAAACTATAAGAGTTAATGCAATTTGGCAACCGGCAATGTAATTAGCATGCCGAATATTACTTGGTATGTGAATTAGAACGAAATCGCCAATAGATAAGACCATTTTACAATTTGGGCCCAAGTTAGAAGCAGAGCCTAAGGTGTAAATTATCGATAGTCCATATCTCGGAAACTATAAGAGATAATGCAATTTGGCAACCGGCAATGTAATTAGCATGCCGAATATTACTTGGAATGTGAATTGGAACGAAATCGCCAATAGATAAGACCATTTTACAATTTGGGCCCAAGTTAGAAGCAGAGCCTAAGGTGTAAATTATCGATAGTCCATATCTCGGAACCTATAAGAGATAATGCAATTTGGCAACCGGCAATGTAATTAGCATGCCGAATATTACTTGGAATGTGAATTGGAACGAAATCGCCAATAGATAAGACCATTTTACAATTTGGGCCCAAGTTAGAAGCAGAGCCTATGGTGTAAATTATCGATAGTCCATATCTCGGAAACTATAAGAGATAATGCAATTTGGCAACCGGCAATGTAATTAGCATGCCGAATATTACTTGGAATGTGAATTGGAACGAAATCGCCAATAGATAAGACCATTTTACAATTTGGGCCCAAGTTAGAAGCAGAGCCTAAGGTGTAAATTATCGATAGTCCATATCTCGGAAACTATAAGAGTTAATGCAATTTGGCAACCGGCAATGTAATTAGCATGCCGAATATTACTTGGAATGTGAATTGGAACGAAATCGCCAATAGATAAGACCATTTTACAATTTGGGCCCAAGTTAGAAGCAGAGCCTAAGGTGTAAATTATCGATAGTCCATATCTCGGAAACTATAAGAGATAATGCAATTTGGCAACCGGCAATGTAATTAGCATGCCGAATATTACTTGGAATGTGAATTGGAACGAAATCGCCAATAGATAAGACCATTTTACAATTTGGGCCCAAGGTAGAAGCAGAGCCTAAGGTGTAAATTATCGATAGTCCATATCTCTGAAACTATAAGAGATAATGCAATTTCGCAAACGGCAATGTAATTAGCATGCCGAATATTACTTGGAATGTGAATTGGGACGAAATCGCCAATAGAGAAGACCATTTTGCAATTTGGGCCCAAGTTAGAAGCAGAGCCTAAGGTGTAAATTATCGATAGTCCATATCTCGGAAACTATAAGAGATAATGCAATTTGGCAACCGGCAATGTAATTAGCATGCCGAATATTACTTGGAATGTGAATTGGAACGAAATCGCCAATAGATAAGACCATTTTACAATTTGGGCCCAAGTTAGAAGCAGAGCCTAAGGTGTAAATTATCGATAGTCCATATCTCGGAAACTATAAGAGATAATGCAATTTGGCAACCGGCAATGTAATTAGCATGCCGAATATTACTTGGAATGTGAATTGGAACGAAATCGCCAATAGGTAAGACCATTTTACAATTTGGGCCCAAGTTAGAAGCAGAGCCTAAGGTGTAAATTATCGATAGTCCATATCTCGGAAACTATAAGAGATAATGCAATTTGGCAACCGGCAATGTAATTAGCATGCCGAATATTACTTGGAATGTGAATTTAAACGAAATCGCCAATAGATAAGACCATTTTACAATTTGGGCCCAAGTTAGAAGCAGAGCCTAAGGTGTAAATTATCGATAGTCCATATCTCGGAAACTATAAGAGATAATGCAATTTGGCAACCGGCAATGTAATTAGCATGCCGAATATTACTTGGAATGTGAATTGGAACGAAATCGCCAATAGATAAGACCATTTTACAATTTGGGCCCAAGTTAGAAGCAGAGCCTAAGGTGTAAATTATCGATAGTCCATATCTCGGAAACTATAAGAGATAATGCAATTTGGCAACCGGCAATGTAATTAGCATGCCGAATATTACTTGGAATGTGAATTGGAACGAAATCGCCAATAGATAAGACCATTTTACAATTTGGGCCCAAGTTAGAAGCAGAGCCTAAGGTGTAAATTATTGATAGTCCATATCTCGGAAACTATAAGAGATAATGCCATTTTGCAACCGGCAATGTAATTAGCATGCCGAATATCACTTGGAATGTGAATTGGGACGAAATCGCCAATAGATAAGACCATTTTACAATTTGTGCCCAAGTTAGAAGCAGAGCCTAAGGTGTAAATTATCGATAGTCCATATCTCGGAAACTATAAGAGATAATGCAATTTGGCAACCAGCAATGTAATTAGCATGCCGAATATTACTTGGAATGTGAATTGGAACGAAATCGCCAATAGATACGACCATTTTACAATTTGGGCCCAAGTTAGAAGCAGAGCCTAAGGTGTAAATTATCGATAGTCCATATCTCGGAAACTATAAGAGATAATGCAATTTGGCAACCGGCAATGTAATTAGCATGCCGAATATTACTTGGAATGTGAATTGGAACGAAATCGCCAATAGGTAAGACCATTTTACAATTTGGGCCCAAGTTAGAAGCAGAGCCTAAGGTGTAAATTATCGATAGTCCATATCTCGGAAACTATAAGAGATAATTCAATTTGGCAACCGGCAATGTAATTAGCATGCCGAATATTACTTGGAATGTGAATTGGAACGAAATCGCCAATAGATAAGACCATTTTACAATTTGGGCCCAAGTTAGAAGCAGAGCCTAAGGTGTAAATTATCGATAGTCCATATCTCGGAAACTATAAGAGATAATGCAATTTGGCAACCGGCAATGAAATTAGCATGCCGAATATTACTTGGAATGTGAATTGGAACGAAATCGCCAATAGATAAGACCATTTTACAATTTGGGCCCAAGTTAGAAGCAGAGCCTAAGGTGTAAATTATCGATAGTCCATATCTCGGAAACTATAAGAGATAATGCAATTTGGCAACCGGCAATGTAATTAGCATGCCGAATATTACTTGGAATGTGAATTGAAACGAAATCGCCAATAGATAAGACCATTTTACAATTTGGGCCCAAGTTCGAAGCAGAGCCTAAGGTGTAAATTATCGATAGTCCATATCTCGGAAACTATAAGAGATAATGCAATTTGGCAACCGGCAATGTTATTAGCATGCCGAATATTACTTGGAATGTGAATTGGAACGAAATCGCCAATAGATAAGACCATTTTACAATTTGGGCCCAAGTTAGAAGCAGAGCCTAAGGTATAAATTATCGATAGTCCATATCTCGGAAACTATAAGAGATAATGCAATTTGGCAAACGGCAATGTAATTAGCATGCCGAATATTGCTTGGAATGTGAATTGCAACGAAATCGCCAATAGATAAGACCATTTTACAATTTGGGCCCAAGTTATAAGCAGAGCCTATGGTGTAAATTATCGATAGTCCATATCTCGGAAACTATAAGAGATAATGCAATTTGGCAACCGCCAATGTAATTAGCATGCCGAATATTACTTGGAATGTGAATTGGAACGAAATCGCCAATAGATAAGACCATTTTACAATTTGGGCCCAAGTTAGAAGCAGAGCCTAAGGTGTAAATTATCGATAGTCCATATCTCGGAAACTATAAGAGTTAATGCAATTTGGCAACCGGCAATGTAATTAGCATGCCGAATATTACTTGGAATGTGAATTGGAACGAAGTTGCCAATAGATAAGACCATTTTACAATTTGGGCCCAAGTTAGAAGCAGAGCCTAAGGTGTAAATTATCGATAGTCCATATCTCGGAAACTATAAGAGATAATGCAATTTGGCAACCGGCAATGTAATTAGCATGCCGAATATTACTTGGAATGTGAATTGGAACGAAATCGCCAATAGATAAGACCATTTTACAATTTGGGCCCAAGTTAGAAGCAGAGCCTAAGGTGTAAATTATCGATAGTCCATATCTCGGAAACTATAAGAGATAATGCAATTTGGCAACCGGCAATGTAATTAGCATGCCGAATATTACTTGGAATGTGAATTGGAACGAAATCGCCAATAAGTAAGACCATTTTACAATTTGGGCCCAAGTTAGAAGCAGAGCCTAAGGTGTAAATTATCGATAGTCCATATCTCGGAAACTATAAGAGATAATTCAATTTGGCAACCGGCAATGTAATTAGCATGCCGAATATTACTTGGAATGTGAATTGGAACGAAATCGCCAATATATAAGACCATTTTACAATTTGGGCCCAAGTTAGAAGCAGATCCTAAGGTGTAAATTATCGATAGTCCATATCTCGGAAACTATAAGAGATAATGCAATTTGGCAACCGGCAATGTAATTAGCATGCCGAATATTACTTGGAATGTGAATTGGAACGAAATCGCCAATAGATAAGACCATTTTACAATTTGGGCCCAAGTTAGAAGCAGAGCCTAAGGTGTAAATTATCGATAGTCCATATCTCTGAAACTATAAGAGATAATGCAATTTCGCAAACGGCAATGTAATTAGCATGCCGAATATTACTTGGAATGTGAATTGGGACGAAATCGCCAATAGAGAAGACCATTTTACAATTTGGGCCCAAGTTAGAAGCAGAGCCTAAGGTGTAAATTATCGATAGTCCATATCTCGGAAACTATAAGAGATAATGCAATTTGGCAACCGGCAATGTAATTAGCATGCCGAATATTACTTGGAATGTGAATTAGAACGAAATCGCCAATAGATAAGACCATTTTACAATTTGGGCCCAAGTTAGAAGCAGAGCCTAAGGTGTAAATTATCGATAGTCCACATCTCGGAAACTATAAGAGATAATGCAATTTGGCAACCGGCAATGTAATTAGCATGCCGACAATTACTTGGAATGTGATTTGGAACGAAATCGCCAATAGATAAGACCATTTTACAATTTGGGCCCAAGTTAGAAGCAGAGCCTAAGGTGTAAATTATCGATAGTCCATATCTCGGAAACTATAAGAGATAATGCAATTTGGCAACCGGCAATGTAATTAGCATGCCGAATATTACTTGGAATGTGAATTGGAACGAAATCGCCAATAGATAAGGCCATTTTACAATTTGGGCCCAAGTTAGAAGCAGAGCCTAAGGTGTAAATTATTGATAGTCCATATCTCGAAAACTATAAGAGATAATGCAATTTCGCAACCGGCAATGTAATTAGCATGCCGAATATCACTTGGAATGTGAATTGGGACGAAATCGCCAATAGATAAGACCATTTTACAATTTGATCCCAAGTTAGAAGCAGAGCCTAAGGTGTAAATTATCGATAGTCCATATCTCGGAAACTATAAGAGATAATGCAATTTGGCAACCGGCAATGTAATTAGCATGCCGAATATTACTTGGAATGTGAATTGGAACGAAATCGCCAATAGATAAGACCATTTTACAATTTGGGCCCAAGTTAGAAGCAGAGCCTAAGGTGTAAATTATCGATAGTCCATATCTCGGAAACTATAAGAGATAATGCAATTTGGCAACCGGCAATGTAATTAGCATGCCGAATATTACTTGGAATGTGAATTGGAACGAAATCGCCAATAGGTAAGACCATTTTACAATTTGGGCCCAAGTTAGAAGCAGAGCCTAAGGTGTAAATTATCGATAGTCCATATCTCGGAAACTATAAGAGATAATGCAAATTGGCAACCGGCAATGTAATTAGCATGCCGAATATTACTTGGAATGTGAATTGGAACGAAATCGCCAATAGATAAGGCCATTTTACAATTTGGGCCCAAGTTAGAAGCAGAGCCTAAGGTGTAAATTATCGATAGTCCATATCTCGGAAACTATAAGAGATAATGCAATTTGGCAACCGGCAATGTAATTAGCATGCCGAATATTACTTGGAATGTGAATTGGAACGAAATCGCCAATAGGTAAGACCGTTTTACAATTTGGGCCCAAGTTAGAAGCAGAGCCTAAGGTGTAAATTATTGATAGTCCATATCTCGGAAACTATAAGAGATAATGCAATTTCGCAACCGGCAATGTAATTAGCATGCCGAATATCACTTGGAATGTGAATTGGGACGAAATCGCCAATAGATAAGACCATTTTACAATTTGGGCCCAAGTTAGAAGCAGAGCCTAAGGTGTAAATTATCGATAGTCCATATCTCGGAAACTATAAGAGATAATGCAATTTGGCAACCGGCAATGTAATTAGCATGCCGAATATTACTTGGAATGTGAATTGGAACGAAATCGCCAATAGATAAGACCATTTTACAATTTGGGCCCAAGTTAGAAGCAGAGCCTAAGGTGTAAATTATCGATAGTCCATATCTCGGAAACTATAAGAGATAATGCAATTTGGCAACCGGCAATGTAATTAGCATGCCGAATATTACTTGGAATGTGAATTGGAACGAAATCGCCAATAGGTAAGACCATTTTACAATTTGGGCCCAAGTTAGAAGCAGAGCCTAAGGTGTAAATTATCGATAGTCCATATCTCGGAAACTATAAGAGATAATGCAATTTGGCAACCGGCAATGTAATTAGCATGCCGAATATTACTTGGAATGTGAATTGGAACGAAATCGCCAATAGATAAGACCATTTTACAATTTGGGCCCAAGTTAGAAGCAGAGCCTAAGGTGTAAATTATCGATAGTCCATATCTCGGAAACTATAAGAGATAATGCAATTTGGCAACCGGCAATGTAATTAGCATGCCGAATATTACTTGGAATGTGAATTGGAACGAAATCGCCAATAGATAAGACCATTTTACAATTTGGGCCCAAGTTAGAAGCAGAGCCTAAGGTGTAAATTATTGATAGTCCATATCTCGGAAGCTATAAGAGATAATGCAATTTCGCAACCGGCAATGTAATTAGCATGCCGAATATCACTTGGAATGTGAATTGGGACGAAATCGCCAATAGATAAGACCATTTTACAATTTGGGCCCAAGTTAGAAGCAGAGCCTAAGGTGTAAATTATCGATAGTCCATATCTCGGAAACTATAAGAGATAATGCAATTTGGCAACCGGCAATGTAATTAGCATGCCGAATATTACTTGGAATGTGAATTGGAACGAAATCGCCAATAGATAAGACCATTTTACAATTTGGGCCCAAGTTAGAAGCAGAGCCTAAGGTGTAAATTATCGATAGTCCATATCTCGGAAACTATAAGAGATAATGCAATTTGGCAACCGGCAATGTAATTAGCATGCCGAATATTACTTGGAATGTGAATTGGAACGAAATCGCCAATAGGTAAGACCATTTTACAATTTGGGCCCAAGTTATAAGCAGAGCCTATGGTGTAAATTATCGATAGTCCATATCTCGGAAACTATAAGAGATAATGCAATTTGGCAACCGGCAATGTAATTAGCATGCCGAATATTACTTGGAATGTGAATTGGAACGAAATCGCCAATAGATAAGACCATTTTACAATTTGGGCCCAAGTTAGAAGCAGAGCCTAAGGTGTAAATTATCGATAGTCCATATCTCGGAAACTATAAGAGTTAATGCAATTTGGCAACCGGCAATGTAATTAGCATGCCGAATATTACTTGGAATGTGAATTGGAACGAAATCGCCAATAGATAAGACCATTTTACAATTTGGGCCCAAGTTAGAAGCAGAGCCTAAGGTGTAAATTATCGATAGTCCATATCTCGGAAACTATAAGAGATAATGCAATTTGGCAACCGGCAATGTAATTAGCATGCCGAATATTACTTGGAATGTGAATTGGAACGAAATCGCCAATAGATAAGACCATTTTACAATTTGGGCCCAAGTTAGAAGCAGAGCCTAAGGTGTAAATTATCGATAGTCCATATCTCGGAAACTATAAGAGTTAATGCAATTTGGCAACCGGCAATGTAATTAGCATGCCGAATATTACTTGGAATGTGAATTGGAACGAAATCGCCAATAGATAAGACCATTTTACAATTTGGGCCCAAGTTAGAAGCAGAGCCTAAGGTGTAAATTATCGATAGTCCATATCTCGGAAACTATAAGAGATAATGCAATTTGGCAACCGGCAATGTAATTAGCATGCCGAATATTACTTGGAATGTGAATTGGAACGAAATCGCCAATAGATAAGACCATTTTACAATTTGGGCCCAAGTTAGAAGCAGAGCCTAAGGTGTAAATTATCGATAGTCCATATCTCGGAAACTATAAGAGATAATGCAATTTGGCAACCGGCAATGTAATTAGCATGCCGAATATTATTTGGAATGTGAATTGGAACGAAATCGCCAATAGGTAAGACCATTTTACAATTTGGGCCCAAGTTAGAAGCAGAGCCTAAGGTGTAAATTATCGATAGTCCATATCTCGGAAACTATAAGAGATAATGCAATTTGGCAACCGGCAATGTAATTAGCATGCCGAATATTACTTGGAATGTGAATTGGAACGAAATCGCCAATAGATAAGACCATATTACAATTTGGGCCCAAGTTAGAAGCAGAGCCTAAGGTGTAAATTATTGATAGTCCATATCTCGGAAACTATAAGAGATAATGCAATTTCGCAACCGGCAATGTAATTAGCATGCCGAATATCACTGGGAATGTGAATTGGGACGAAATCGCCAATAGATAAGACCATTTTACAATTTGGGCCCAAGTTAGAAGCAGAGCCTAAGGTGTAAATTATCGATAGTCCATATCTCGGAAACTATAAGAGATAATGCAATTTGGCAACCGGCAATGTAATTAGCATGCCGAATATTACTTGGAATGTGAATTGGAACGAAATCGCCAATAGATAAGACCATTTTACAATTTGGGCCCAAGTTAGAAGCAGAGCCTAAGGTGTAAATTATCGATAGTCCATATCTCGGAAACTATAAGAGATAATGCAATTTGGCAACCGGCAATGTAATTAGCATGCCGAATATTACTTGGAATGTGAATTGGAACGAAATCGCCAATAGATAAGGCCATTTTACAATTTGGGCCCAAGTTAGAAGCAGAGCCTAAGGTGTAAATTATTGATAGTCCATATCTCGAAAACTATAAGAGATAATGCAATTTCGCAACCGGCAATGTAATTAGCATGCCGAATATCACTTGGAATGTGAATTGGGACGAAATCGCCAATAGATAAGACCATTTTACAATTTGATCCCAAGTTAGAAGCAGAGCCTAAGGTGTAAATTATCGATAGTCCATATCTCGGAAACTATAAGAGATAATGCAATTTGGCAACCGGCAATGTAATTAGCATGCCGAATATTACTTGGAATGTGAATTGGAACGAAATCGCCAATAGATAAGACCATTTTACAATTTGGGCCCAAGTTAGAAGCAGAGCCTAAGGTGTAAATTATCGATAGTCCATATCTCGGAAACTATAAGAGATAATGCAATTTGGCAACCGGCAATGTAATTAGCATGCCGAATATTACTTGGAATGTGAATTGGAACGAAATCGCCAATAGGTAAGACCATTTTACAATTTGGGCCCAAGTTAGAAGCAGAGCCTAAGGTGTAAATTATCGATAGTCCATATCTCGGAAACTATAAGAGATAATGCAAATTGGCAACCGGCAATGTAATTAGCATGCCGAATATTACTTGGAATGTGAATTGGAACGAAATCGCCAATAGATAAGGCCATTTTACAATTTGGGCCCAAGTTAGAAGCAGAGCCTAAGGTGTAAATTATCGATAGTCCATATCTCGGAAACTATAAGAGATAATGCAATTTGGCAACCGGCAATGTAATTAGCATGCCGAATATTACTTGGAATGTGAATTGGAACGAAATCGCCAATAGGTAAGACCGTTTTACAATTTGGGCCCAAGTTAGAAGCAGAGCCTAAGGTGTAAATTATTGATAGTCCATATCTCGGAAACTATAAGAGATAATGCAATTTCGCAACCGGCAATGTAATTAGCATGCCGAATATCACTTGGAATGTGAATTGGGACGAAATCGCCAATAGATAAGACCATTTTACAATTTGGGCCCAAGTTAGAAGCAGAGCCTAAGGTGTAAATTATCGATAGTCCATATCTCGGAAACTATAAGAGATAATGCAATTTGGCAACCGGCAATGTAATTAGCATGCCGAATATTACTTGGAATGTGAATTGGAACGAAATCGCCAATAGATAAGACCATTTTACAATTTGGGCCCAAGTTAGAAGCAGAGCCTAAGGTGTAAATTATCGATAGTCCATATCTCGGAAACTATAAGAGATAATGCAATTTGGCAACCGGCAATGTAATTAGCATGCCGAATATTACTTGGAATGTGAATTGGAACGAAATCGCCAATAGGTAAGACCATTTTACAATTTGGGCCCAAGTTATAAGCAGAGCCTATGGTGTAAATTATCGATAGTCCATATCTCGGAAACTATAAGAGATAATGCAATTTGGCAACCGGCAATGTAATTAGCATGCCGAATATTACTTGGAATGTGAATTGGAACGAAATCGCCAATAGATAAGACCATTTTACAATTTGGGCCCAAGTTAGAAGCAGAGCCTAAGGTGTAAATTATCGATAGTCCATATCTCGGAAACTATAAGAGTTAATGCAATTTGGCAACCGGCAATGTAATTAGCATGCCGAATATTACTTGGAATGTGAATTGGAACGAAATCGCCAATAGATAAGACCATTTTACAATTTGGGCCCAAGTTAGAAGCAGAGCCTAAGGTGTAAATTATCGATAGTCCATATCTCGGAAACTATAAGAGATAATGCAATTTGGCAACCGGCAATGTAATTAGCATGCCGAATATTACTTGGAATGTGAATTGGAACGAAATCGCCAATAGATAAGACCATTTTACAATTTGGGCCCAAGTTAGAAGCAGAGCCTAAGGTGTAAATTATCGATAGTCCATATCTCGGAAACTATAAGAGATAATTCAATTTGGCAACCGGCAATGTAATTAGCATGCCGAATATTACTTGGAATGTGAATTGGAACGAAATCGCCAATAGATAAGACCATTTTACAATTTGGGCCCAAGTTAGAAGCAGAGCCTAAGGTGTAAATTATCGATAGTCCATATCTCGGAAACTATAAGAGATAATGCAATTTGGCAACCGGCAATGTAATTAGCATGCCGAATATTACTTGGAATGTGAATTGGAACGAAATCGCCAATAGATAAGACCATTTTACAATTTGGGCCCAAGTTAGAAGCAGAGCCTAAGGTGTAAATTATCGATAGTCCATATCTCGGAACCTATAAGAGATAATGCAATTTGGCAACCGGCAATGTAATTAGCATGCCGAATATTACTTGGAATGTGAATTGGAACGAAATCGCCAATAGATAAGACCATTTTACAATTTGGGCCCAAGTTAGAAGCAGAGCCTATGGTGTAAATTATCGATAGTCCATATCTCGGAAACTATAAGAGATAATGCAATTTGGCAACCGGCAATGTAATTAGCATGCCGAATATTACTTGGAATGTGAATTGGAACGAAATCGCCAATAGATAAGACCATTTTACAATTTGGGCCCAAGTTAGAAGCAGAGCCTAAGGTGTAAATTATCGATAGTCCATATCTCGGAAACTATAAGAGTTAATGCAATTTGGCAACCGGCAATGTAATTAGCATGCCGAATATTACTTGGAATGTGAATTGGAACGAAATCGCCAATAGATAAGACCATTTTACAATTTGGGCCCAAGTTAGAAGCAGAGCCTAAGGTGTAAATTATCGATAGTCCATATCTCGGAAACTATAAGAGATAATGCAATTTGGCAACCGGCAATGTAATTAGCATGCCGAATATTACTTGGAATGTGAATTGGAACGAAATCGCCAATAGATAAGACCATTTTACAATTTGGGCCCAAGTTAGAAGCAGAGCCTAAGGTGTAAATTATCGATAGTCCATATCTCGGAAACTATAAGAGATAATGCAATTTGGCAACCGGCAATGTAATTAGCATGCCGAATATTACTTGGAATGTGAATTGGAACGAAATCGCCAATAGATAAGACCATTTTACAATTTGGGCCCAAGTTAGAAGCAGAGCCTAAGGTGTAAATTATTGATAGTCCATATCTCGGAAGCTATAAGAGATAATGTAATTTCGCAACCGGCAATGTAATTAGCATGCCGAATATCACTTGGAATGTGAATTGGGACGAAATCGCCAATAGATAAGACCATTTTACAATTTGGGCCCAAGTTAGAAGCAGAGCCTAAGGTGTAAATTATCGATAGTCCATATCTCGGAAACTATAAGAGATAATGCAATTTGGCAACCGGCAATGTAATTAGCATGCCGAATATTACTTGGAATGTGAATTGGAACGAAATCGCCAATAGATAAGACCATTTTACAATTTGGGCCCAAGTTAGAAGCAGAGCCTAAGGTGTAAATTATCGATAGTCCATATCTCGGAAACTATAAGAGATAATGCAATTTGGCAACCGGCAATGTAATTAGCATGCCGAATATTACTTGGAATGTGAATTGGAACGAAATCGCCAATAGGTAAGACCATTTTACAATTTGGGCCCAAGTTATAAGCAGAGCCTATGGTGTAAATTATCGATAGTCCATATCTCGGAAACTATAAGAGATAATGCAATTTGGCAACCGGCAATGTAATTAGCATGCCGAATATTACTTGGAATGTGAATTGGAACGAAATCGCCAATAGATAAGACCATTTTACAATTTGGGCCCAAGTTAGAAGCAGAGCCTAAGGTGTAAATTATCGATAGTCCATATCTCGGAAACTATAAGAGTTAATGCAATTTGGCAACCGGCAATGTAATTAGCATGCCGAATATTACTTGGAATGTGAATTGGAACGAAATCGCCAATAGATAAGACCATTTTACAATTTGGGCCCAAGTTAGAAGCAGAGCCTAAAGTGTAAATTATCGATAGTCCACATCTCGGAAACTATAAGAGATAATGCAATTTGGCAACCGGTAATGTAATTAGCATGCCGAATATTACTTGGAATGTGAATTGGAACGAAATCGCCAATAGGTAAGACCATTTTACAATTTGGGCCCAAGTTAGAAGCAGAGCCTAAGGTGTAAATTATCGATAGTCCATATCTCGGAAACTATAAGAGATAATTCAATTTGGCAACCGGCAATGTAATTAGCATGCCGAATATTACTTGGAATGTGAATTGGAACGAAATCGCCAATAGATAAGACCATTTTACAATTTGGGCCCAAGTTAGAAGCAGAGCCTAAGGTGTAAATTATCGATAGTCCATATCTCGGAAACTATAAGAGATAATGCAATTTGGCAACCGGCAATGTAATTAGCATGCCGAATATTACTTGGAATGTGAATTGGAACGAAATCGCCAATAGATAAGACCATTTTACAATTTGGGCCCAAGTTAGAAGCAGAGCCTAAGGTGTAAATTATCGATAGTCCATATCTCGGAACCTATAAGAGATAATGCAATTTGGCAACCGGCAATGTAATTAGCATGCCGAATATTACTTGGAATGTGAATTGGAACGAAATCGCCAATAGATAAGACCATTTTACAATTTGGGCCCAAGTTAGAAGCAGAGCCTATGGTGTAAATTATCGATAGTCCATATCTCGGAAACTATAAGAGATAATGCAATTTGGCAACCGGCAATGTAATTAGCATGCCGAATATTACTTGGAATGTGAATTGGAACGAAATCGCCAATAGATAAGACCATTTTACAATTTGGGCCCAAGTTAGAAGCAGAGCCTAAGGTGTAAATTATCGATAGTCCATATCTCGGAAACTATAAGAGTTAATGCAATTTGGCAACCGGCAATATAATTAGCATGCCGAATATTACTTGGAATGTGAATTGGAACGAAATCGCCAATAGATAAGACCATTTTACAATTTGGGCCCAAGTTAGAAGCAGAGCCTAAGGTGTAAATTATCGATAGTCCATATCTCGGAAACTATAAGAGATAATGCAATTTGGCAACCGGCAATGTAATTAGCATGCCGAATATTACTTGGAATGTGAATTGGAACGAAATCGCCAATAGATAAGACCATTTTACAATTTGGGCCCAAGGTAGAAGCAGAGCCTAAGGTGTAAATTATCGATAGTCCATATCTCTGAAACTATAAGAGATAATGCAATTTCGCAAACGGCAATGTAATTAGCATGCCGAATATTACTTGGAATGTGAATTGGGACGAAATCGCCAATAGAGAAGACCATTTTACAATTTGGGCCCAAGTTAGAAGCAGAGCCTAAGGTGTAAATTATCGATAGTCCATATCTCGGAAACTATAAGAGATAATGCAATTTGGCAACCGGCAATGTAATTAGCATGCCGAATATTACTTGGAATGTGAATTGGAACGAAATCGCCAATAGATAAGACCATTTTACAATTTGGGCCCAAGTTAGAAGCAGAGCCTAAGGTGTAAATTATCGATAGTCCATATCTCGGAAACTATAAGAGATAATGCAATTTGGTAACCGGCAATGTAATTAGCATGCCGAATATTACTTGGAATGTGAATTGGAACGAAATCGCTAATAGATAAGACCATTTTACAATTTGGGCCCAAGTTAGAAGCAGAGCCTAAGGTGTAAATTATCGATAGTCCATATCTCGGAAACTATAAGAGATAATGCAATTTGGCAACCGGCAATGTAATTAGCATGCCGAATATTACTTGGAATGTGAATTGGAACGAAATCGCCAATAGATAAGACCATTTTACAATTTGGGCCCAAGTTAGAAGCAGAGCCTAAGGTGTAAATTATCGATAGTCCATATCTCGGAAACTATAAGAGATAATGCAATTTGGCAACCGGCAATGTAATTAGCATGCCGAATATTACTTGGAATGTGAATTGGAACGAAATCGCCAATAGATAAGACCATATTACAATTTGGGCCCAAGTTAGAAGCAGAGCCTAAGGTGTAAATTATTGATAGTCCATATCTCGGAAACTATAAGAGATAATGCAATTTCGCAACCGGCAATGTAATTAGCATGCCGAATATCACTGGGAATGTGAATTGGGACGAAATCGCCAATAGATAAGACCATTTTACAATTTGGGCCCAAGTTAGAAGCAGAGCCTAAGGTGTAAATTATCGATAGTCCATATCTCGGAAACTATAAGAGATAATGCAATTTGGCAACCGGCAATGTAATTAGCATGCCGAATATTACTTGGAATGTGAATTGGAACGAAATCGCCAATAGATAAGACCATTTTACAATTTGGGCCCAAGTTAGAAGCAGAGCCTAAGGTGTAAATTATCGATAGTCCATATCTCGGAAACTATAAGAGATAATGCAATTTGGCAACCGGCAATGTAATTAGCATGCCGAATATTATTTGGAATGTGAATTGGAACGAAATCGCCAATAGGTAAGACCATTTTACAATTTGGGCCCAAGTTAGAAGCAGAGCCTAAGGTGTAAATTATCGATAGTCCATATCTCGGAAACTATAAGAGATAATTCAATTTGGCAACCGGCAATGTAATTAGCATGCCGAATATTACTTGGA
The DNA here is from genome assembly GCF_030347505.1 of Rhynchophorus ferrugineus. Lineage (NCBI taxonomy): Eukaryota > Metazoa > Arthropoda > Insecta > Coleoptera > Curculionidae > Rhynchophorus > Rhynchophorus ferrugineus. The sequence continues at coordinate 45,037 of NW_027472856.1, forward strand.
ATGTGAATTGGAACGAAATCGCCAATAGATAAGACCATTTTACAATTTGGGCCCAAGTTAGAAGCAGAGCCTAAGGTGTAAATTATCGATAGTCCATATCTCGGAAACTATAAGAGATAATGCAATTTGGCAACCGGCAATGTAATTAGCATGCCGAATATTACTTGGAATGTGAATTGGAACGAAATCGCCAATAGATAAGACCATTTTACAATTTGGGCCCAAGTTAGAAGCAGAGCCTAAGGTGTAAATTATCGATAGTCCATATCTCGGAAACTATAAGAGATAATGCAATTTGGCAACCGGCAATGTAATTAGCATGCCGAATATTACTTGGAATGTGAATTGGAACGAAATCGCCAATAGATAAGACCATTTTACAATTTGGGCCCAAGTTAGAAGCAGAGCCTAAGGTGTAAATTATCGATAGTCCATATCTCGGAAACTATAAGAGATAATGCAATTTGGCAACCGGCAATGTAATTAGCATGCCGAATATTACTTGGAATGTGAATTGGAACGAAATCGCCAATAGATAAGACCATTTTACAATTTGGGTCCAAGTTAGAAGCAGAGCCTAAGGTGTAAATTATTGATAGTCCATATCTCGGAAACTATAAGAGATAATGCAATTTCGCAACCGGCAATGTAATTAGCATGCCGAATATCACTTGGAATGTGAATTGGGACGAAATCGCCAATAGATAAGACCATTTTACAATTTGGGCCCAAGTTAGAAGCAGAGCCTAAGGTGTAAATTATCGATAGTCCATATCTCGGAAACTATAAGAGATAATGCAATTTGGCAACCGGCAATGTAATTAGCATGCCGAATATTACTTGGAATGTGAATTGGAACGAAATCGCCAATAGATAAGACCATTTTACAATTTGGGCCCAAGTTAGAAGCAGAGCCTAAGGTGTAAATTATCGATAGTCCATATCTCGGAAACTATAAGAGATAATGCAATTTGGCAACCGGCAATGTAATTAGCATGCCGAATATTACTTGGAATGTGAATTGGAACGAAATCGCCGATAGATAAGACCATTTTACAATTTGGGCCCAAGTTAGAAGCAGAGCCTGAGGTGTAAATTATCGATAGTCCATATCTCTGAAACTATAAGAGATAATGCAATTTCGCAAACGGCAATGTAATTAGCATGCCGAATATTACTTGGAATGTGAATTGGGACGAAATCGCCAATAGAGAAAACCATTTTACAATTTGGGCCCAAGTTAGAAGCAGAGCCTAAGGTGTAAATTATCGATAGCCCATATCTCGGAAACTATAAGAGATAATGCAATTTGGCAACCGGCAATGTAATTAGCATGCCGAATATTACTTGGAATGTGAATTGGAACGAAATCGCCAATAGATAAGACCATTTTACAATTTGGGCCCAAGTTAGAAGCAGAGCCTAAGGTGTAAATTATCGATAGTCCATATCTCGGAAACTATAAGAGATAATGCAATTTGGCAACCGGCAATGTAATTAGCATGCCGAATATTACTTGGAATGTGAATTGGAACGAAATCGTCAATAGATAAGACCATTTTACTATTTGGGCCCAAGTTAGAAGCAGAGCCTAAGGTGTAAATTATCGATAGTTCATATCTCGGAAACTATAAGAGATAATGCAATTTGGCAACCGGCAATGTAATTAGCATGCCGAATATTACTTGGAATGTGAATTGGAACGAAATCGCCAATAGATAAGACCATTTTACAATTTGGGCCCAAGTTAGAAGCAGAGCCTAAGGTGTAAATTATCGATAGTCCATATCTCGGAAACTATAAGAGATAATGCAATTTGGCAACCGGCAATGTAATTAGCATGCCGAATATTACTTGGAATGTGAATTGGAACGAAATCGCCAATAGATAAGACCATTTTAAAATTTGGGCCCAAGTTAGAAGCAGAGCCTAAGGTGTAAATTATTGATAGTCCATATCTCGGAAACTATAAGAGATAATGCAATTTCGCAACCGGCAATGTAATTAGCATGCCGAATATTACTTGGAATGTGAATTGGAACGAAATCGCCAATAGATAAGACCATTTTACAATTTGGGCCCAAGTTAGAAGCAGAGCCTAAGGTGTAAATTATTGATAGTCCATATCTCGGAAACTATAAGAGATAATGCAATTTGGCAACCGGCAATGTGATTAGCATGCCGAATATTACTTGGAATGTGAATTGGAACGAAATCGCCAATAGATAAGACCATTTTACAATTTGGGCTCAAGTTAGAAGCAGAGCCTAAGGTGTAAATTATCGATAGTCCATATCTCGGAAACTATAAGAGATAATGCAATTTGGCAACCGGCAATGTAATTAGCATGCCGAATATTACTTGGAATGTGAATTGGAACGAAATCGCCAATAGATAAGACCATTTTACAATTTGGGCCCAAGTTAGAAGCAGAACCTAAGGTGTAAATTATTGATAGTCCATATCTCGGAAACTATAAGAGATAATGCAATTTCGCAACCGGCAATGTAATTAGCATGCCGAATATCACTTAGCATGCCGAATATTACTTGGAATGTGAATTGGAACGAAATCGCCAATAGATAAGACCATTTTACAATTTGGGCCCAAGTTAGAAGCAGAGCCTAAGGTGTAAATTATTGATAGTCCATATCTCGGAAACTATAAGAGATAATGCAATTTCGCAACCGGCAATGTAATTAGCATGCCGAATATTACTTGGAATGTGAATTGGAACGAAATCGCCAATAGATAAGACCATTTTACAATTTGGGCCCAAGTTAGAAGCAGAGCCTAAGGTGTAAATTATTGATAGTCCATATCTCGGAAACTATAAGAGATAATGCAATTTCGCAACCGGCAATGTAATTAGCATGCCGAATATTACTTGGAATGTGAATTGGAACGAAATCGCCAATAGATAAGACCATTTTACAATTTGGGCCCAAGTTAGAAGCAGAGCCTAAGGTGTAAATTATCGATAGTCCATATCTCGGAAACTATAAGAGATAATGCAATTTGGCAACCGGCAATGTAATTAGCATGCCGAATATTACTTGGAATGTGAATTGGAACGAAATCGCCAATAGATAAGACCATTTTACAATTTGGGCCCAAGTTAGAAGCAGAGCCTAAGGTGTAAATTATCGATAGTCCATATCTCGGAAACTATAAGAGATAATGCAATATGGCAACCGGCAATGTAATTAGCATGCCGAATATTACTTGGAATGTGAATTGGAACGAAATCGCCAATAGATAAGACCATTTTACAATTTGGGCCCAAGTTAGAAGCAGAGCCTAAGGTGTAAATTATTGATAGTCCATATCTCGGAAACTATAAGAGATAATGCAATTTCGCAACCGGCAATGTAATTAGCATGCCGAATATCACTTGGAATGTGAATTGGGACGAAATCGCCAATAGATAAGACCATTTTACAATTTGGGTCCAAGTTAGAAGCAGAGCCTAAGGTGTAAATTATCGATAGTCCATATCTCGGAAACTATAAGAGATAATGCAATTTGGCAACCGGCAATGTAATTAGCATGCCGAATATTACTTGGAATGTGAATTGGAACGAAATCGCCAATAGATAAGACCATTTTACAATTTGGGCCCAAGTTAGAAGCAGAGCCTAAAGTGTAAATTATCGATAGTCCATATCTCGGAAACTATAAGAGATAATGCAATTTGGCAACCGGCAATGTAATTAGCATGCCGAATATCACTTGGAATGTGAATTGGGACGAAATCGCCAATAGATAAGACCATTTTACAATTTGGGTCCAAGTTAGAAGCAGAGCCTAAGGTGTAAATTATCGATAGTCCATATCTCGGAAACTATAAGAGATAATGCAATTTGGCAACCGGCAATGTAATTAGCATGCCGAATATTACTTGGAATGTGAATTGGGACGAAATCGCCAATAGATAAGACCATTTTACAATTTGGGCCCAAGTTAGAAGCAGAGCCTAAGGTGTAAATTATTGATAGTCCATATCTCGGAAACTATAAGAGATAATGCAATTTCGCAACCGGCAATGTAATTAGCATGCCGAATATCACTTGGAATGTGAATTGGGACGAAATCGCCAATAGATAAGACCATTTTACAACTTGGGCCCAAGTTAGAAGCAGAGCCTAAGGTGTAAATTATCGATAGTCCATATCTCGGAAACTATAAGAGATAATGCAATTTGGCAACCGGCAATGTAATTAGCATGCCGAATATCACTTGGAATGTGAATTGGAACGAAATCGCCAATAGGTAAGACCATTTTACAATTTGGGCCCAAGTTAGAAGCAGAGCCTAAGGTGTAAATTATCGATAGTCCATATCTCGGAAACTATAAGAGATAATTCAATTTGGCAACCGGCAATGTAATTAGCATGCCGAATATTACTTGGAATGTGAATTGGAACGAAATCGCCAATAGATAAGACCATTTTACAATTTGGGCCCAAGTTAGAAGCAGAGCCTAAGGTGTAAATTATCGATAGTCCATATCTCGGAAACTATAAGAGATAATGCAATTTGGCAACCGGCAATGTAATTAGCATGCCGAATATTACTTGGAATGTGAATTGGAACGAAATCGCCAATAGATAAGACCATTTTACAATTTGGGCCCAAGTTAGAAGCAGAGCCTAAGGTGTAAATTATCGATAGTCCATATCTCGGAAACTATAAGAGATAATGCAATTTGGCAACCGGCAATGTAATTAGCATGCCGAATATTACTTGGAATGTGAATTGGAACGAAATCGCCAATAGATAAGACCATTTTACAATTTGGGCCCAAGTTAGAAGCAGAGCCTAAGGTGTAAATTATCGATAGTCCATATCTCGGAAACTATAAGAGATAATGCAATTTGGCAACCGGCAATGTAATTAGCATGCCGAATATTACTTGGAATGTGAATTGGAACGAAATCGCCAATAGATAAGACCATTTTACAATTTGGGTCCAAGTTAGAAGCAGAGCCTAAGGTGTAAATTATTGATAGTCCATATCTCGGAAACTATAAGAGATAATGCAATTTCGCAACCGGCAATGTAATTAGCATGCCGAATATCACTTGGAATGTGAATTGGGACGAAATCGCCAATAGATAAGACCATTTTACAATTTGGGCCCAAGTTAGAAGCAGAGCCTAAGGTGTAAATTATCGATAGTCCATATCTCGGAAACTATAAGAGATAATGCAATTTGGCAACCGGCAATGTAATTAGCATGCCGAATATTACTTGGAATGTGAATTGGAACGAAATCGCCAATAGATAAGACCATTTTACAATTTGGGCCCAAGTTAGAAGCAGAGCCTAAGGTGTAAATTATCGATAGTCCATATCTCGGAAACTATAAGAGATAATGCAATTTGGCAACCGGCAATGTAATTAGCATGCCGAATATTACTTGGAATGTGAATTGGAACGAAATCGCCGATAGATAAGACCATTTTACAATTTGGGCCCAAGTTAGAAGCAGAGCCTGAGGTGTAAATTATCGATAGTCCATATCTCTGAAACTATAAGAGATAATGCAATTTCGCAAACGGCAATGTAATTAGCATGCCGAATATTACTTGGAATGTGAATTGGGACGAAATCGCCAATAGAGAAAACCATTTTACAATTTGGGCCCAAGTTAGAAGCAGAGCCTAAGGTGTAAATTATCGATAGCCCATATCTCGGAAACTATAAGAGATAATGCAATTTGGCAACCGGCAATGTAATTAGCATGCCGAATATTACTTGGAATGTGAATTGGAACGAAATCGCCAATAGATAAGACCATTTTACAATTTGGGCCCAAGTTAGAAGCAGAGCCTAAGGTGTAAATTATCGATAGTCCATATCTCGGAAACTATAAGAGATAATGCAATTTGGCAACCGGCAATGTAATTAGCATGCCGAATATTACTTGGAATGTGAATTGGAACGAAATCGTCAATAGATAAGACCATTTTACTATTTGGGCCCAAGTTAGAAGCAGAGCCTAAGGTGTAAATTATCGATAGTTCATATCTCGGAAACTATAAGAGATAATGCAATTTGGCAACCGGCAATGTAATTAGCATGCCGAATATTACTTGGAATGTGAATTGGAACGAAATCGCCAATAGATAAGACCATTTTACAATTTGGGCCCAAGTTAGAAGCAGAGCCTAAGGTGTAAATTATCGATAGTCCATATCTCGGAAACTATAAGAGATAATGCAATTTGGCAACCGGCAATGTAATTAGCATGCCGAATATTACTTGGAATGTGAATTGGAACGAAATCGCCAATAGATAAGACCATTTTAAAATTTGGGCCCAAGTTAGAAGCAGAGCCTAAGGTGTAAATTATTGATAGTCCATATCTCGGAAACTATAAGAGATAATGCAATTTCGCAACCGGCAATGTAATTAGCATGCCGAATATTACTTGGAATGTGAATTGGAACGAAATCGCCAATAGATAAGACCATTTTACAATTTGGGCCCAAGTTAGAAGCAGAGCCTAAGGTGTAAATTATTGATAGTCCATATCTCGGAAACTATAAGAGATAATGCAATTTGGCAACCGGCAATGTGATTAGCATGCCGAATATTACTTGGAATGTGAATTGGAACGAAATCGCCAATAGATAAGACCATTTTACAATTTGGGCTCAAGTTAGAAGCAGAGCCTAAGGTGTAAATTATCGATAGTCCATATCTCGGAAACTATAAGAGATAATGCAATTTGGCAACCGGCAATGTAATTAGCATGCCGAATATTACTTGGAATGTGAATTGGAACGAAATCGCCAATAGATAAGACCATTTTACAATTTGGGCCCAAGTTAGAAGCAGAACCTAAGGTGTAAATTATTGATAGTCCATATCTCGGAAACTATAAGAGATAATGCAATTTCGCAACCGGCAATGTAATTAGCATGCCGAATATCACTTAGCATGCCGAATATTACTTGGAATGTGAATTGGAACGAAATCGCCAATAGATAAGACCATTTTACAATTTGGGCCCAAGTTAGAAGCAGAGCCTAAGGTGTAAATTATTGATAGTCCATATCTCGGAAACTATAAGAGATAATGCAATTTCGCAACCGGCAATGTAATTAGCATGCCGAATATTACTTGGAATGTGAATTGGAACGAAATCGCCAATAGATAAGACCATTTTACAATTTGGGCCCAAGTTAGAAGCAGAGCCTAAGGTGTAAATTATTGATAGTCCATATCTCGGAAACTATAAGAGATAATGCAATTTCGCAACCGGCAATGTAATTAGCATGCCGAATATTACTTGGAATGTGAATTGGAACGAAATCGCCAATAGATAAGACCATTTTACAATTTGGGCCCAAGTTAGAAGCAGAGCCTAAGGTGTAAATTATCGATAGTCCATATCTCGGAAACTATAAGAGATAATGCAATTTGGCAACCGGCAATGTAATTAGCATGCCGAATATTACTTGGAATGTGAATTGGAACGAAATCGCCAATAGATAAGACCATTTTACAATTTGGGCCCAAGTTAGAAGCAGAGCCTAAGGTGTAAATTATCGATAGTCCATATCTCGGAAACTATAAGAGATAATGCAATATGGCAACCGGCAATGTAATTAGCATGCCGAATATTACTTGGAATGTGAATTGGAACGAAATCGCCAATAGATAAGACCATTTTACAATTTGGGCCCAAGTTAGAAGCAGAGCCTAAGGTGTAAATTATTGATAGTCCATATCTCGGAAACTATAAGAGATAATGCAATTTCGCAACCGGCAATGTAATTAGCATGCCGAATATCACTTGGAATGTGAATTGGGACGAAATCGCCAATAGATAAGACCATTTTACAATTTGGGTCCAAGTTAGAAGCAGAGCCTAAGGTGTAAATTATCGATAGTCCATATCTCGGAAACTATAAGAGATAATGCAATTTGGCAACCGGCAATGTAATTAGCATGCCGAATATTACTTGGAATGTGAATTGGAACGAAATCGCCAATAGATAAGACCATTTTACAATTTGGGCCCAAGTTAGAAGCAGAGCCTAAAGTGTAAATTATCGATAGTCCATATCTCGGAAACTATAAGAGATAATGCAATTTGGCAACCGGCAATGTAATTAGCATGCCGAATATCACTTGGAATGTGAATTGGGACGAAATCGCCAATAGATAAGACCATTTTACAATTTGGGTCCAAGTTAGAAGCAGAGCCTAAGGTGTAAATTATCGATAGTCCATATCTCGGAAACTATAAGAGATAATGCAATTTGGCAACCGGCAATGTAATTAGCATGCCGAATATTACTTGGAATGTGAATTGGGACGAAATCGCCAATAGATAAGACCATTTTACAATTTGGGCCCAAGTTAGAAGCAGAGCCTAAGGTGTAAATTATTGATAGTCCATATCTCGGAAACTATAAGAGATAATGCAATTTCGCAACCGGCAATGTAATTAGCATGCCGAATATCACTTGGAATGTGAATTGGGACGAAATCGCCAATAGATAAGACCATTTTACAACTTGGGCCCAAGTTAGAAGCAGAGCCTAAGGTGTAAATTATCGATAGTCCATATCTCGGAAACTATAAGAGATAATGCAATTTGGCAACCGGCAATGTAATTAGCATGCCGAATATTACTTGGAATGTGAATTGGAACGAAATCGCCAATAGATAAGACCATTTTACAATTTGGGCCCAAGTTAGAAGCAGAGCCTAAAGTGTAAATTATCGATAGTCCATATCTCGGAAACTATAAGAGATAATGCAATTTGGCAACCGGCAATGTAATTAGCATGCCGAATATTACTTGGAATGTGAATTGGAACGAAATCGCCAATAGAAGAAACCATTTTACAATTTGGGCCCAAGTTATAAGCAGAGCCTATGGTGTAAATTATCGATAGTCCATATCTCGGAAACTATAAGAGATAATGCAATTTGGCAACCGGCAATGTAATTAGCATGCCGAATATTACTTGGAATGTGAATTGGAACGAAATCGCCAATAGATAAGACCATTTTACAATTTGGGCCCAAGTTAGAAGCAGAGCCTAAGGTGTAAATTATTGATAGTCCATATCTCGGAAACTATAAGAGATAATGCAATTTCGCAACCGGCAATGTAATTAGCATGCCGAATATCACTTGGAATGTGAATTGGGACGAAATCGCCAATAGATAAGACCATTTTACAATTTGGGCCCAAGTTAGAAGCAGAGCCTAAGGTGTAAATTATTGATAGTCCATATCTCGGAAACTATAAGAGATAATGCAATTTCGCAACCGGCAATGTAATTAGCATGCCGAATTTCACTTGGAATGTGAATTGGGACGAAATCGCCAATAGATAAGACCATTTTACAATTTGGGCCCAAGTTAGAAGCAGAGCCTAAGGTGTAAATTATCGATAGTCCATATCTCGGAAACTATAAGAGATAATGCAATTTGGCAACCGGCAATGTAATTAGCATGCCGAATATTACTTGGAATGTGAATTGGAACGAAATCGCCAATAGATAAGACCATTTTACAATTTGGGCCCAAGTTAGAAGCAGAGCCTAAAGTGTAAATTATCGATAGTCCATATCTCGGAAACTATAAGAGATAATGCAATTTGGCAACCGGCAATGTAATTAGCATGCCGAATATTACTTGGAATGTGAATTGGAACGAAATCGCCAATAGATAAGACCATTTTACAATTTGGGCCCAAGTTAGAAGCAGAGCCTAAGGTGTAAATTATCGATAGTCCATATCTCGGAAACTATAAGAGATAATGCAATTTGGCAACCGGCAATGTAATTAGCATGCCGAATATTACTTGGAATGTGAATTGGAACGAAATCGCCAATAGATAAGACCATTTTACAATTTGGGCCCAAGTTAGAAGCAGAGCCTATGGTGTAAATTATCGATAGTCCATATCTCGGAAACTATAAGAGATAATGCAATTTGGCAACCGGCAATGTAATTAGCATGCCGAATATTACTTGTAATGTGAATTGGATCGAAATCGCCAATAGATAAGACCATTTTACAATTTGGGCCCAAGTTAGAAGTAGAGCCTATGGTGTAAATTATCGATAGTGAATATCTCGGAAACTATAAGAGATAATGCAATTTGGCAACCGGCAATGTAATTAGCATGCCGAATATTACTTGGAATGTGAATTGGAACGAAATCGCCAATAGATAAGACCATTTTACAATTTGGGCCCAAGTTAGAAGCAGAGCCTAAGGTGTAAATTATCGATAGTCCATATCTCGGAAACTATAAGAGATAATGCAATTTGGCAACCGGCAATGTAATTAGCATGCCGAATATTACTTGGAATGTGAATTGGAACGAAATCACCAATAGATAAGACCATTTTACAATTTGGGCCCAAGTTAGAAGCAGAGCCTAAGGTGTAAATTATTGATAGTCCATATCTCGGAAACTATAAGAGATAATGCAATTTCGCAACCGGCAATGTAATTAGCATGCCGAATATCACTTGGAATGTGAATTGGGACGAAATCGCCAATAGATAAGACCATTTTACAATTTGGGCCCAAGTTAGAAGCAGAGCCTAAGGTGTAAATTATCGATAGTCCATATCTCGGAAACTATAAGAGATAATGCAATTTGGCAACCGGCAATGTAATTAGCATGCCGAATATTACTTGGAATGTGAATTGGAACGAAATCGCCAATAGATAAGACCATTTAACAATTTGGGCCCAAGTTAGAAGCAGAGCCTAAGGTGTAAATTATCGATAGTCCATATCTCGGAAACTATAAGAGATAATGCAATTTGGCAACCGGCAATGTAATTAGCATGCCGAATATTACTTGGAATGTGAATTGGAACGAAATCGCCAATAGGTAAGACCATTTTACAATTTGGGCCCAAGTTAGAAGCAGAGCCTAAGGTGTAAATTATCGATAGTCCATATCTCGGAAACTATAAGAGATAATTCAATTTGGCAACCGGCAATGTAATTAGCATGCCGAATATTACTTGGAATGTGAATTGGAACGAAATCGCCAATAGATAAGACCATTTTACAATTTGGGCCCAAGTTAGAAGCAGAGCCTAAGGTGTAAATTATCGATAGTCCATATCTCGGAAACTATAAGAGATAATGCAATTTGGCAACCGGCAATGTAATTAGCATGCCGAATATTACTTGGAATGTGAATTGGAACGAAATCGCCAATAGATAAGACCATTTTACAATTTGGGCCCAAGTTAGAAGCAGAGCCTAAGGTGTAAATTATCGATAGTCCATATCTCGGAAACTATAAGAGATAATGCAATTTGGCAACCGGCAATGTAATTAGCATGCCGAATATTACTTGGAATGTGAATTGGAACGAAATCGCCTATAGATAAGACCATATTACAATTTGGGCCCAAGTTAGAAGCAGAGCCTAAGGTGTAAATTATCGATAGTCCATATCTCGGAAACTATAAGAGATAATGCAATTTGGCAACCGGCAATGTAATTAGCATGCCGAATATTACTTGGAATGTGAATTGGAACGAAATCGCCAATAGATAAGACCATTTAACAATTTGGGCCCAAGTTAGAAGCAGAGCCTAAGGTGTAAATTATTGATAGTCCATATCTCGGAAACTATAAGAGATAATGCAATTTCGCAACCGGCAATGTAATTAGCATGCCGAATATCACTTGGAATGTGAATTGGGACGAAATCGCCAATAGATAAGACCATTTTACAATTTGGGCCCAAGTTAGAAGCAGAGCCTAAGGTGTAAATTATCGATAGTCCATATCTCGGAAACTATAAGAGATAATGCAATTTGGCAACCGGCAATGTAATTAGCATGCCGAATATTACTTGGAATGTGAATTGGAACGAAATCGCCAATAGATGAGACCATTTTACAATTTGGGCCCAAGTTAGAAGCAGAGCCTAAGGTGTAAATTATCGATAGTCCATATCTCGGAAACTATAAGAGATAATTCAATTTGGCAACAGGCAATGTAATTAGCATGCCGAATATTACTTGGAATGTGAATTGGAATGAAATCGCCAATAGATAAGACCATTTTACAATTTGGGCCCAAGTTAGAAGCAGAGCCTAAGGTGTAAATTATCGATAGTCCATATCTCGGAAACTATAAGAGATAATGCAATTTGGCAACCGGCAATGTAATTAGCATGCCGAATATTACTTGGAATGTGAATTGGAACGAAATCGCCAATAGATAAGGCCATTTTACAATTTGTGCCCAAGTTAGAAGCAGAGCCTAAGGTGTAAATTATCGATAGTCCATATCTCGGAAACTATAAGAGATAATGCAATTTGGCAACCGGCAATGTAATTAGCATGCCGAATACTACTTGGAATGTGAATTGGAACGAAATCGCCAATAGATAAGACCATTTTACAATTTGGGCCCAAGTTAGAAGCAGAGCCTATGGTGTAAATTATCGATAGTCCATATCTCGGAAACTATAAGAGATAATGCAATTTGGCAACCGGCAATGTAATTAGCATGCCGAATATTACTTGGAATGTGAATTGGAACGAAATCGCCAATAGATAAGACCATTTTACAATTTGGGCCCAAGTTAGAAGCAGAGCCTAAGGTGTAAATTATCGATAGTCCATATCTCGGAAACTATAAGAGATAATGCAATTTGGCAACCGGCAATGTAATTAGCATGCCGAATATTACTTGGAATGTGAATTGGAACGAAATCGCCAATAGATAAGACCATTTTACAATTTGGGCCCAAGTTAGAAGCAGAGCCTAAGGTGTAAATTATTGATAGTCCATATCTCTGAAACTATAAGAGATAATGCAATTTCGCAAACGGCAATGTAATTAGCATGCCGAATATTACTTGGAATGTGAATTGGGACGAAATCGCTAATAGAGAAAACCATTTTACAATTTGGGCCCAAGTTAGAAGCAGAGCCTAAGGTGTAAATTATCGATAGCCCATATCTCGGAAACTATAAGAGATAATGCAATTTGGCAACCGGCAATGTAATTAGCATGCCGAATATTACTTGGAATGTGAATTGGAACGAAATCGCCAATAGATAAGACCATTTTACAATTTGGGCCCAAGTTAGAAGCAGAGCCTAAGGTGTAAATTATCGATAGTCCATATCTCGGAAACTACAAGAGATAATGCCATTTCGCAATCGGCAATGTAATTAGCATGCCGAATATTACTTGGAGTGTGAATTGGAACGAAATCGCCAATAGATAAGACCATTTTACAATTTGGGCCCAAGTTAGAAGCAGAGCCTAAGGTGTAAATTATCGATAGTCCATATCTCGGAAACTATAAGAGATAATGTAATTTGGCAACCGGCAATGTAATTAGCATGCCGAATATTACTTGGAATGTGAATTGGAACGAAATCGCCAATAGATAAGACCATTTTACAATTTGGGCCCAAGTTAGAAGCAGAGCCTAAGGTGTAAATTATCGATAGTCCATATCTCGGAAACTATAAGAGATAATGCAATTTGGCAACCGGCAATGTAATTAGCATGCCGAATATTACTTGGAATGAGAATTGGAACGAAATCGCTAATAGATAAGACCATTTTACTATTTGGGCCCAAGTTAGAAGCAGAGCCTAAGGTGTAAATTATCGATAGTTCATATCTCGGAAACTATAAGAGATAATGCAATTTGGCAACCGGCAATGTAATTAGCATGCCGAATATTACTTGGAATGTGAATTGGAACGAAATCGCCTATAGATAAGACCATTTTACGATTTGGGCCAAGTTAGAAGCAGAGCCTAAGGTGTAAATTATCGATAGTCCATATCTCGGAAACTATAAGAGATAATGCAATTTGGCAACCGGCAATGTAATTAGCATGCCGAATATTACTTGGAATGTGAATTGGAACGAAATCGCCAATAGATAAGACCATTTTAAAATTTGGGCCCAAGTTAGAAGCAGAGCCTAAGGTGTAAATTATTGATAGTCCATATCTCGGAAACTATAAGAGATAATGCAATTTGGCAACCGGCAATGTAATTAGCATGCCGAATATTACTTGGAATGTGAATTGGAACGAAATCGCCAATAGATAAGACCATTTTAAAATTTGGGCCCAAGTTAGAAGCAGAGCCTAAGGTGTAAATTATTGATAGTCCATATCTCGGAAACTATAAGAGATAATGCAATTTCGCAACCGGCAATGTAATTAGCATGCCGAATATTACTTGGAATGTGAATTGGAACGAAATCGCCAATAGATAAGACCATTTTACAATTTGGGCCCAAGTTAGAAGCAGAGCCTATGGTGTAAATTATCGATAGTCCATATCTCGGAAACTATAAGAGATAATGCAATTTGGCAACCGGCAATGTAATTAGCATGCCGAATATTACTTGGAATGTGAATTGGAACGAAATCGCCAATAGATAAGACCATTTTACAATTTGTGCCCAAGTTAGAAGCAGAGCCTAAGGTGTAAATTATCGATAGTCCATATCTCGGAAACTATAAGAGATAATGCAATTTGGCAACCGGCAATGTAATTAGCATGCCGAATACTACTTGGAATGTGAATTGGAACGAAATCGCCAATAGATAAGACCATTTTACAATTTGGGCCCAAGTTAGAAGCAGAGCCTATGGTGTAAATTATCGATAGTCCATATCTCGGAAACTATAAGAGATAATGCAATTTGGCAACCGGCAATGTAATTAGCATGCCGAATATTACTTGGAATGTGAATTGGAACGAAATGGCCAATAGAAAAGACCATTTTACAATTTGGGCCCAAGTTAGAAGCAGAGCCTAAGGTGTAAATTATCGATAGTCCATATCTCGGAAACTATAAGAGTTAATGCAATTTGGCAACCGGCAATGTAATTAGCATGCCGAATATTACTTGGAATGTGAATTGGAACGAAATCGCCAATAGATAAGACCATTTTACAATTTGGGCCCAAGTTAGAAGCAGAGCCTAAGGTGTAAATTATCGATAGTCCATATCTCGGAAACTATAAGAGATAATGCAATTTGGCAACCGGCAATGTAATTAGCATGCCGAATATTACTTGGAATGTGAATTGGAACGAAATCGCCAATAGATAAGACCATTTTACAATTTGGGCCCAAGTTAGAAGCAGAGCCTAAGGTGTAAATTATTGATAGTCCATATCTCTGAAACTATAAGAGATAATGCAATTTCGCAAACGGCAATGTAATTAGCATGCCGAATATTACTTGGAATGTGAATTGGGACGAAATCGCTAATAGAGAAAACCATTTTACAATTTGGGCCCAAGTTAGAAGCAGAGCCTAAGGTGTAAATTATCGATAGCCCATATCTCGGAAACTATAAGAGATAATGCAATTTGGCAACCGGCAATGTAATTAGCATGCCGAATATTACTTGGAATGTGAATTGGAACGAAATCGCCAATAGATAAGACCATTTTACAATTTGGGCCCAAGTTAGAAGCAGAGCCTAAGGTGTAAATTATCGATAGTCCATATCTCGGAAACTACAAGAGATAATGCCATTTCGCAATCGGCAATGTAATTAGCATGCCGAATATTACTTGGAGTGTGAATTGGAACGAAATCGCCAATAGATAAGACCATTTTACAATTTGGGCCCAAGTTAGAAGCAGAGCCTAAGGTGTAAATTATCGATAGTCCATATCTCGGAAACTATAAGAGATAATGTAATTTGGCAACCGGCAATGTAATTAGCATGCCGAATATTACTTGGAATGTGAATTGGAACGAAATCGCCAATAGATAAGACCATTTTACAATTTGGGCCCAAGTTAGAAGCAGAGCCTAAGGTGTAAATTATCGATAGTCCATATCTCGGAAACTATAAGAGATAATGCAATTTGGCAACCGGCAATGTAATTAGCATGCCGAATATTACTTGGAATGAGAATTGGAACGAAATCGCTAATAGATAAGACCATTTTACTATTTGGGCCCAAGTTAGAAGCAGAGCCTAAGGTGTAAATTATCGATAGTTCATATCTCGGAAACTATAAGAGATAATGCAATTTGGCAACCGGCAATGTAATTAGCATGCCGAATATTACTTGGAATGTGAATTGGAACGAAATCGCCAATAGATAAGACCATTTTACGATTTGGGCCAAGTTAGAAGCAGAGCCTAAGGTGTAAATTATCGATAGTCCATATCTCGGAAACTATAAGAGATAATGCAATTTGGCAACCGGCAATGTAATTAGCATGCCGAATATTACTTGGAATGTGAATTGGAACGAAATCGCCAATAGATAAGACCATTTTAAAATTTGGGCCCAAGTTAGAAGCAGAGCCTAAGGTGTAAATTATTGATAGTCCATATCTCGGAAACTATAAGAGATAATGCAATTTCGCAACCGGCAATGTAATTAGCATGCCGAATATTACTTGGAATGTGAATTGGAACGAAATCGCCAATAGATAAGACCATTTTACAATTTGGGCCCAAGTTAGAAGCAGAGCCTAAGGTGTAAATTATTGATAGTCCATATCTCGGAAACTATAAGAGATAATGCAATTTGGCAACCGGCAATGTAATTAGCATGCCGAATATTACTTGGAATGTGAATTGGAACGAATTCGCCAATAGATAAGACCATTTTACAATTTGGGCCCAAGTTAGAAGCAGAGCCTAAAGTGTAAATTATCGATAGTCCATATCTCGGAAACTATAAGAGATAATGCAATTTGGCAACCGGCAATGTAATTAGCATGCCGAATATTACTTGGAATGTGAATTGGAACGAAATCGCCAATAGATAAGACCATTTTACAATTTGGGCCCAAGTTAGAAGCAGAGCCTAAGGTGTAAATTATCGCTAGTCCATATCTCGGAAACTATAAGAGATAATGCAATTTGGCAACCGGCAATGTAATTAGCATGCCGAATATTACTTGGAATGTGAATTGGAACGAAATCGCCAATAGATAAGACCATTTTACAATTTGGGCCCAAGTTATAAGCAGAGCCTATGGTGTAAATTATCGATAGTCCATATCTCGGAAACTATAAGAGATAATGCAATTTGGCAACCGGCAATGTAATTAGCATGCCGAATATTACTTGGAATGTGAATTGGAACGAAATCGCCAATAGATAAGACCATTTTACAATTTGGGCCCAAGTTAGAAGCAGAGCCTAAGGT
Source organism: Rhynchophorus ferrugineus (assembly GCF_030347505.1). Lineage (NCBI taxonomy): Eukaryota > Metazoa > Arthropoda > Insecta > Coleoptera > Curculionidae > Rhynchophorus > Rhynchophorus ferrugineus. The sequence goes on from NW_027472856.1 coordinate 62,219, forward strand.
GTAAATTATCGATAGTCCATATCTCGGAAACTATAAGAGTTAATGCAATTTGGCAACCGGCAATGTAATTAGCATGCCGAATATTACTTGGAATGTGAATTGGAACGAAATCGCCAATAGATAAGACCATTTTACAATTTGGGCCCAAGTTAGAAGCAGAGCCTAAGGTGTAAATTATCGATAGTCCATATCTCGGAAACTATAAGAGATAATGCAATTTGGCAACCGGCAATGTAATTAGCATGCCGAATATTACTTGGAATGTGAATTGGAACGAAATCGCCAATAGATAAGACCATTTTGCAATTTGGGCCCAAGTTAGAAGCAGAGCCTAAGGTGTAAATTATCGATAGTCCATATCTCGGAAACTATAAGAGATAATGCAATTTGGCAACCGGCAATGTAATTAGCATGCCGAATATTACTTGGAATGTGAATTGGAACGAAATCGCCAATAGGTAAGACCATTTTACAATTTGGGCCCAAGTTAGAAGCAGAGCCTAAGGTGTAAATTATCGATAGTCCATATCTCGGAAACTATAAGAGATAATGCAATTTGGCAACCGGCAATGTAATTAGCATGCCGAATATTACTTGGAATATGAATTGGAACGAAATCGCCAATAGATAAGACCATTTTACAATTTGGGCCCAAGTTAGAAGCAGAGCCTAAAGTGTAAATTATCGATAGTCCATATCTCGGAAACTATAAGAGATAATGCAATTTGGCAACCGGCAATGTAATTAGCATGCCGAATATTACTTGGAATGTGAATTGGAACGAAATCGCCAATAGATAAAACCATTTTACAATTTGGGCCCAAGTTAGAAGCAGAGCCTAAGGTGTAAATTATCGATAGTCCATATCTCGGAAACTATAAGAGATAATGCAATTTCGCAACCGGCAATGTAATTAGCATGCCGAATATCACTTGGATTGTGAATTGGGACGAAATCGCCAATAGATAAGACCATTTTACAATTTGGGCCCAAGTTAGAAGCAGAGCCTAAGGTGTAAATTATTGATAGTCCATATCTCGGAAACTATAAGAGATAATGCAATTTCGCAACCGGCAATGTAATTAGCATGCCGAATATCACTTGGAATGTGAATTGGGACGAAATCGCCAATAGATAAGACCATTTTACAATTTGGGCCCAAGTTAGAAGCAGAGCCTATGGTGTAAATTATCGATAGTCCATATCTCGGAAACTATAAGAGATAATGCAATTTGGCAACCGGCAATGTAATTAGCATGCCGAATATTACTTGGAATGTGAATTGGAACGAAATCGCCAATAGAAAAGACCATTTTACAATTTGGGCCCAAGTTAGAAGCAGAGCCTAAGGTGTAAATTATCGATAGTCCATATCTCGGAAACTATAAGAGTTAATGCAATTTGGCAACCGGCAATGTAATTAGCATGCCGAATATTACTTGGAATGTGAATTGGAACGAAATCGCCAATAGATAAGACCATTTTACAATTTGGGCCCAAGTTAGAAGCAGAGCCTAAGGTGTAAATTATCGATAGTCCATATCTCGGAAACTATAAGAGATAATGCAATTTGGCAACCGGCAATGTAATTAGCATGCCGAATATTACTTGGAATGTGAATTGGAACGAAATCGCCAATAGATAAGACCATTTTACAATTTGGGCCCAAGTTAGAAGCAGAGCCTAAGGTGTAAATTATCGATAGTCCATATCTCTGAAACTATAAGAGATAATGCAATTTCGCAAACGGCAATGTAATTAGCATGCCGAATATTACTTGGAATGTGAATTGGGACGAAATCGCTAATAGAGAAAACCATTTTACAATTTGGGCCCAAGTTAGAAGCAGAGCCTAAGGTGTAAATTATCGATAGCCCATATCTCGGAAACTATAAGAGATAATGCAATTTGGCAACCGGCAATGTAATTAGCATGCCGAATATTACTTGGAATGTGAATTGGAACGAAATCGCCAATAGATAAGACCATTTTACAATTTGGGCCCAAGTTAGAAGCAGAGCCTAAGGTGTAAATTATCGATAGTCCATATCTCGGAAACTACAAGAGATAATGCCATTTCGCAATCGGCAATGTAATTAGCATGCCGAATATTACTTGGAGTGTGAATTGGAACGAAATCGCCAATAGATAAGACCATTTTACAATTTGGGCCCAAGTTAGAAGCAGAGCCTAAGGTGTAAATTATCGATAGTCCATATCTCGGAAACTATAAGAGATAATGTAATTTGGCAACCGGCAATGTAATTAGCATGCCGAATATTACTTGGAATGTGAATTGGAACGAAATCGCCAATAGATAAGACCATTTTACAATTTGGGCCCAAGTTAGAAGCAGAGCCTAAGGTGTAAATTATCGATAGTCCATATCTCGGAAACTATAAGAGATAATGCAATTTGGCAACCGGCAATGTAATTAGCATGCCGAATATTACTTGGAATGAGAATTGGAACGAAATCGCTAATAGATAAGACCATTTTACTATTTGGGCCCAAGTTAGAAGCAGAGCCTAAGGTGTAAATTATCGATAGTTCATATCTCGGAAACTATAAGAGATAATGCAATTTGGCAACCGGCAATGTAATTAGCATGCCGAATATTACTTGGAATGTGAATTGGAACGAAATCGCCAATAGATAAGACCATTTTACGATTTGGGCCAAGTTAGAAGCAGAGCCTAAGGTGTAAATTATCGATAGTCCATATCTCGGAAACTATAAGAGATAATGCAATTTGGCAACCGGCAATGTAATTAGCATGCCGAATATTACTTGGAATGTGAATTGGAACGAAATCGCCAATAGATAAGACCATTTTAAAATTTGGGCCCAAGTTAGAAGCAGAGCCTAAGGTGTAAATTATTGATAGTCCATATCTCGGAAACTATAAGAGATAATGCAATTTCGCAACCGGCAATGTAATTAGCATGCCGAATATTACTTGGAATGTGAATTGGAACGAAATCGCCAATAGATAAGACCATTTTACAATTTGGGCCCAAGTTAGAAGCATAGCCTAAGGTGTAAATTATTGATAGTCCATATCTCGGAAACTATAAGAGATAATGCAATTTGGCAACCGGCAATGTAATTAGCATGCCGAATATTACTTGGAATGTGAATTGGAACGAAATCGCCAATAGATAAGACCATTTTACAATTTGGGCCCAAGTTAGAAGCAGAGCCTAAAGTGTAAATTATCGATAGTCCATATCTCGGAAACTATAAGAGATAATGCAATTTGGCAACCGGCAATGTAATTAGCATGCCGAATATTACTTGGAATGTGAATTGGAACGAAATCGCCAATAGATAAGACCATTTTACAATTTGGGCCCAAGTTAGAAGCAGAGCCTAAGGTGTAAATTATCGCTAGTCCATATCTCGGAAACTATAAGAGATAATGCAATTTGGCAACCGGCAATGTAATTAGCATGCCGAATATTACTTGGAATGTGAATTGGAACGAAATCGCCAATAGATAAGACCATTTTACAATTTGGGCCCAAGTTATAAGCAGAGCCTATGGTGTAAATTATCGATAGTCCATATCTCGGAAACTATAAGAGATAATGCAATTTGGCAACCGGCAATGTAATTAGCATGCCGAATATTACTTGGAATGTGAATTGGAACGAAATCGCCAATAGATAAGACCATTTTACAATTTGGGCCCAAGTTAGAAGCAGAGCCTAAGGTGTAAATTATCGATAGTCCATATCTCGGAAACTATAAGAGTTAATGCAATTTGGCAACCGGCAATGTAATTAGCATGCCGAATATTACTTGGAATGTGAATTGGAACGAAATCGCCAATAGATAAGACCATTTTACAATTTGGGCCCAAGTTAGAAGCAGAGCCTAAGGTGTAAATTATCGATAGTCCATATCTCGGAAACTATAAGAGATAATGCAATTTGGCAACCGGCAATGTAATTAGCATGCCGAATATTACTTGGAATGTGAATTGGAACGAAATCGCCAATAGATAAGACCATTTTGCAATTTGGGCCCAAGTTAGAAGCAGAGCCTAAGGTGTAAATTATCGATAGTCCATATCTCGGAAACTATAAGAGATAATGCAATTTGGCAACCGGCAATGTAATTAGCATGCCGAATATTACTTGGAATGTGAATTGGATCGAAATCGCCAATAGGTAAGACCATTTTACAATTTGGGCCCAAGTTAGAAGCAGAGCCTAAGGTGTAAATTATCGATAGTCCATATCTCGGAAACTATAAGAGATAATGCAATTTGGCAACCGGCAATGTAATTAGCATGCCGAATATTACTTGGAATATGAATTGGAACGAAATCGCCAATAGATAAGACCATTTTACAATTTGGGCCCAAGTTAGAAGCAGAGCCTAAAGTGTAAATTATCGATAGTCCATATCTCGGAAACTATAAGAGATAATGCAATTTGGCAACCGGCAATGTAATTAGCATGCCGAATATTACTTGGAATGTGAATTGGAACGAAATCGCCAATAGATAAAACCATTTTACAATTTGGGCCCAAGTTAGAAGCAGAGCCTAAGGTGTAAATTATCGATAGTCCATATCTCGGAAACTATAAGAGATAATGCAATTTCGCAACCGGCAATGTAATTAGCATGCCGAATATCACTTGGATTGTGAATTGGGACGAAATCGCCAATAGATAAGACCATTTTACAATTTGGGCCCAAGTTAGAAGCAGAGCCTAAGGTGTAAATTATTGATAGTCCATATCTCGGAAACTATAAGAGATAATGCAATTTCGCAACCGGCAATGTAATTAGCATGCCGAATATCACTTGGAATGTGAATTGGGACGAAATCGCCAATAGATAAGACCATTTTACAATTTGGGCCCAAGTTAGAAGCAGAGCCTAAGGTGTAAATTATCGATAGTCCATATCTCGGAAACTATAAGAGATAATGCAATTTGGCAACCGGCAATGTAATTAGCATGCCGAATATTACTTGGAATGTGAATTGGAACGAAATCGCCAATAGATAAGACCATTTTACAATTTGGGCCCAAGTTAGAAGCAGAGCCTAAAGTGTAAATTATCGATAGTCCATATCTCGGAAACTATAAGAGATAATGCAATTTGGCAACCGGCAATGTAATTAGCATGCCGAATATTACTTGGAATGTGAATTGGAACGAAATCGCCAATAGATAAGACCATTTTACAATTTGGGCCCAAGTTATAAGCAGAGCCTATGGTGTAAATTATCGATAGTCCATATCTCGGAAACTATAAGAGATAATGCAATTTGGCAACCGGCAATGTAATTAGCATGCCGAATATTACTTGGAATGTGAATTGGAACGAAATCGCCAATAGATAAGACCATTTTACAATTTGGGCCCAAGTTAGAAGCAGAGCCTAAGGTGTAAATTATTGATAGTCCATATCTCGGAAACTATAAAAGATAATGCAATTTCGCAACCGGCAATGTAATTAGCATGCCGAATATCACTTGGAATGTGAATTGGGACGAAATCGCCAATAGATAAGACCATTTTACAATTTGGGCCCAAGTTAGAAGCAGAGCCTAAGGTGTAAATTATTGATAGTCCATATCTCGGAAACTATAAGAGATAATGCAATTTCGCAACCGGCAATGTATTTAGCATGCCGAATTTCACTTGGAATGTGAATTGGGACGAAATCGCCAATAGATAAGACCATTTTACAATTTGGGCCCAAGTTAGAAGCAGAGCCTAAGGTGTAAATTATCGATAGTCCATATCTCGGAAACTATAAGAGATAATGCAATTTGGCAACCGGCAATGTAATTAGCATGCCGAATATTACTTGGAATGTGAATTGGAACGAAATCGCCAATAGATAAGACCATTTTACAATTTGGGCCCAAGTTAGAAGCAGAGCCTAAAGTGTAAATTATCGATAGTCCATATCTCGGAAACTATAAGAGATAATGCAATTTGGCAACCGGCAATGTAATTAGCATGCCGAATATTACTTGGAATGTGAATTGGAACGAAATCGCCAATAGATAAGACCATTTTACAATTTGGGCCCAAGTTAGAAGCAGAGCCTAAGGTGTAAATTATCGATAGTCCATATCTCGGAAACTATAAGAGATAATGCAATTTGGCAACCGGCAATGTAATTAGCATGCCGAATATTACTTGGAATGTGAATTGGAACGAAATCGCCAATAGGTAAGACCATTTTACAATTTGGGCCCAAGTTAGAAGCAGAGCCTAAGGTGTAAATTATCGATAGTCCATATCTCGGAAACTATAAGAGATAATGCAATTTGGCAACCGGCAATGTTATTAGCATGCCGAATATTACTTGGAATGTGAATTGGAACGAAATCGCCAATAGATAAGACCATTTTACAATTTGGGCCCAAGTTAGAAGCAGAGCCTAAGGTGTAAATTATCGATAGTCCATATCTCGGAAACTATAAGAGATAATGCAATTTGGCAACCGGCAATGTAATTAGCATGCCGAATATTACTTGGAATGTGAATTGGAACGAAATCGCCAATAGGTAAGACCATTTTACAATTTGGGCCCAAGTTAGAAGCAGAGCCTAAGGTGTAAATTATCGATAGTCCATATCTCGGAAACTATAAGAGATAATTCAATTTGGCAACCGGCAATGTAATTAGCATGCCGAATATTACTTGGAATGTGAATTGGAACGAAATCGCCAATAGATAAGACCATTTTATAATTTGGGCCCAAGTTAGAAGCAGAGCCTAAGGTGTAAATTATCGATAGTCCATATCTCGGAAACTATAAGAGATAATGCAATTTGGCAACCGGCAATGTAATTAGCATGCCGAATATTACTTGGAATGTGAATTGGAACGAAATCGCCAATAGATAAGACCATTTTACAATTTGGGCCCAAGTTAGAAGCAGAGCCTAAGGTGTAAATTATCGATAGTCCATATCTCGGAAACTATAAGAGATAATGCAATTTGGCAACCGGCAATGTAATTAGCATGCCGAATATTACTTGGAATGTGAATTGGAACGAAATCGCCAATAGATAAGACCATTTTACAATTTGGGCCCAAGTTAGAAGCAGAGCCTAAGGTGTAAATTATCGATAGTCCATATCTCGGAAACTATAAAAGTTAATGCAATTTGGCAACCGGCAATGTAATTAGCATGCCGAATATTACTTGGAATGTGAATTGGAACGAAATCGCCAATAGATAAGACCATTTTACAATTTGGGCCCAAGTTAGAAGCAGAGCCTAAGGTGTAAATTATCGATAGTCCATATCTAGGAAACTATAAGAGATAATGCAATTTGGCAACCGGCAATGTAATTAGCATGCCGAATATTACTTGGAATGTGAATTGGAACGAAATCGCCAATAGATAAGACCATTTTACAATTTGGGCCCAAGTTAGAAGCAGAGCCTAAGGTGTAAATTATCGATAGTCCATATCTCGGAAACTATAAGAGATAATGCAATTTGGCAACCGGCAATGTAATTAGCATGCCGAATATTACTTGGAATGTGAATTGGAACGAAATCGCCAATAGATAAGACCATTTTACAATTTGGGCCCAAGTTAGAAGCAGAGCCTAAGGTGTAAATTATCGATAGTCCATATCTCGGAAACTATAAGAGATAATGCAATATGGCAACCGGCAATGTAATTAGCATGCCGAATATTACTTGGAATGTGAATTGGAACGAAATCGCCAATAGATAAGGCCATTTTACAATTTGGGCCCAAGTTAGAAGCAGAGCCTAAGGTGTAAATTATTGATAGTCCATATCTCGGAAACTATAAGAGATAATGGAATTTCGCAACCGGCAATGTAATTAGCATGCCGAATATCACTTGGAATGTGAATTGGGACGAAATCGCCATAGATAAGACCATTTTACAATTTGGGCCCAAGTTAGAAGCAGAGCCTAAGGTGTAAATTATCGATAGTCCATATCTCGGAAACTATAAGAGATAATGCAATTTGGCAACCGGCAATATAATTAGCATGCCGAATATTACTTGGAATGTGAATTGGAACGAAATCGCCAATAGATAAGACCATTTTACAATTTGGGCCCAAGTTAGAAGCAGAGCCTAAAGTGTAAATTATCGATAGTCCATATCTCGGAAACTATAAGAGATAATGCAATTTGGCAACCGGCAATGTAATTAGCATGCCGAATATTACTTGGAATGTGAATTGGAACGAAATCGCCAATAGATAAAACCATTTTACAATTTGGGCCCAAGTTAGAAGCAGAGCCTAAGGTGTAAATTATCGATAGTCCATATCTCGGAAACTATAAGAGATAATGCAATTTGGCAACCGGCAATGTAATTAGCATGCCGAATATTACTTGGAATGTGAATTGGAACGAAATCGCCAATAGATAAGACCATTTTACAATTTGGGCCCAAGTTAGAAGCAGAGCCTAAGGTGTAAATTATCGATAGTCCATATCTCGGAAACTATAAAAGTTAATGCAATTTGGCAACCGGCAATGTAATTAGCATGCCGAATATTACTTGGAATGTGAATTGGAACGAAATCGCCAATAGATAAGACCATTTTACAATTTGGGCCCAAGTTAGAAGCAGAGCCTAAGGTGTAAATTATCGATAGTCCATATCTAGGAAACTATAAGAGATAATGCAATTTGGCAACCGGCAATGTAATTAGCATGCCGAATATTACTTGGAATGTGAATTGGAACGAAATCGCCAATAGATAAGACCATTTTACAATTTGGGCCCAAGTTAGAAGCAGAGCCTAAGGTGTAAATTATCGATAGTCCATATCTCGGAAACTATAAGAGATAATGCAATTTGGCAACCGGCAATGTAATTAGCATGCCGAATATTACTTGGAATGTGAATTGGAACGAAATCGCCAATAGATAAGACCATTTTACAATTTGGGCCCAAGTTAGAAGCAGAGCCTAAGGTGTAAATTATCGATAGTCCATATCTCGGAAACTATAAGAGATAATGCAATATGGCAACCGGCAATGTAATTAGCATGCCGAATATTACTTGGAATGTGAATTGGAACGAAATCGCCAATAGATAAGGCCATTTTACAATTTGGGCCCAAGTTAGAAGCAGAGCCTAAGGTGTAAATTATTGATAGTCCATATCTCGGAAACTATAAGAGATAATGCAATTTCGCAACCGGCAATGTAATTAGCATGCCGAATATCACTTGGAATGTGAATTGGGACGAAATCGCCAATAGATAAGACCATTTTACAATTTGGGCCCAAGTTAGAAGCAGAGCCTAAGGTGTAAATTATCGATAGTCCATATCTCGGAAACTATAAGAGATAATGCAATTTGGCAACCGGCAATATAATTAGCATGCCGAATATTACTTGGAATGTGAATTGGAACGAAATCGCCAATAGATAAGACCATTTTACAATTTGGGCCCAAGTTAGAAGCAGAGCCTAAAGTGTAAATTATCGATAGTCCATATCTCGGAAACTATAAGAGATAATGCAATTTGGCAACCGGCAATGTAATTAGCATGCCGAATATTACTTGGAATGTGAATTGGAACGAAATCGCCAATAGATAAAACCATTTTACAATTTGGGCCCAAGTTAGAAGCAGAGCCTAAGGTGTAAATTATCGATAGTCCATATCTCGGAAACTATAAGAGATAATGCAATTTCGCAACCGGCAATGTAATTAGCATGCCGAATATCACTTGGAATGTGAATTGGGACGAAATCGCCAATAGATAAGACCATTTAACAATTTGGGCCCAAGTTAGAAGCAGAGCCTAATGTGTAAATTATCGATAGTCCATATCTCGGAAACTATAAGAGATAATGCAATTTGGCAACCGGCAATGTAATTAGCATGCCGAATATTACTTGGAATGTGAATTGGAACGAAATCGCCAATAGATAAGACCATTTTACAATTTGGGCCCAAGTTAGAAGCAGAGCCTAAAGTGTAAATTATCGATAGTCCATATCTCGGAAACTATAAGAGATAATGCAATTTGGCAACCGGCAATGTAATTAGCATGCCGAATATTACTTGGAATGTGAATTGGAACGAAATCGCCAATAGATAAGACCATTTTACAATTTGGGCCCAAGTTATAAGCAGAGCCTATGGTGTAAATTATCGATAGTCCATATCTCGGAAACTATAAGAGATAATGCAATTTGGCAACCGGCAATGTAATTAGCATGCCGAATATTACTTGGAATGTGAATTGGAACGAAATCGCCAATAGATAAGACCATTTTACAATTTGGGCCCAAGTTAGAGGCAGAGCCTAAGGTGTAAATTATTGATAGTCCATAACTCGGAAACTATAAGAGATAATGCAATTTCGCAACCGGCAATGTAATTAGCATGCCGAATATCACTTGGAATGTGAATTGGGACGAAATCGCCAATAGATAAGACCATTTTACAATTTGGGCCCAAGTTAGAAGCAGAGCCTAAGGTGCAAATTATTGATAGTCCATATCTCGGAAACTATAAGAGATAATGCAATTTCGCAACCGGCAATGTAATTAGCATGCCGAATTTCACTTGGAATGTGAATTGGGACGAAATCGCCAATAGATAAGACCATTTTACAATTTGGGCCCAAATTAGAAGCAGAGCCTAAGGTGTAAATTATCGATAGTCCATATCTCGGAAACTATAAGAGATAATGCAATTTGGCAACCGGCAATGTAATTAGCATGCCGAATATTACTTGGAATGTGAATTGGAACGAAATCGCCAATAGATAAGACCATTTTACAATTTGGGCCCAAGTTAGAAGCAGAGCCTAAGGTGTAAATTATCGATAGTCCATATCTCGGAAACTATAAGAGATAATGCAATATGGCAACCGGCAATGTAATTAGCATGCCGAATATCACTTGGATTGTGAATTGGAACGAAATCGCCAATAGATAAAACCATTTTACAATTTGGGCCCAAGTTAGAAGCAGAGCCTAAGGTGTAAATTATCGATAGTCCATATCTCGGATACTATAAGAGATAATGCAATTTCGCAACCGGCAATGTAATTAGCATGCCGAATATCACTTGGATTGTGAATTGGGACGAAATCGCCAATAGATAAGACCATTTTACAATTTGGGCCCAAGTTAGAAGCAGAGCCTAAGGTGTAAATTATTGATAGTCCATATCTCGGAAACTATAAGAGATAATGCAATTTCGCAACCGGCAATGTAATTAGCATGCCGAATATCACTTGGAATGTGAATTGGGACGAAATCGCCAATAGATAAGACCATTTTACAATTTGGGCCCAAGTTAGAAGCAGAGCCTAAGGTGTAAATTATCGATAGTCCATATCTCGGAAACTATAAGAGATAATGCAATTTGGCAACCGGCAATGTAATTAGCATGCCGAATATTACTTGGAATGTGAATTGGAACGAAATCGCCAATAGATAAGACCATTTTACAATTTGGGCCCAAGTTAGAAGCAGAGCCTAAAGTGTAAATTATCGATAGTCCATATCTCGGAAACTATAAGAGATAATGCAATTTGGCAACCGGCAATGTAATTAGCATGCCGAATATTACTTGGAATGTGAATTGGAACGAAATCGCCAATAGATAAGACCATTTTACAATTTGGGCCCAAGTTATAAGCAGAGCCTATGGTGTAAATTATCGATAGTCCATATCTCGGAAACTATAAGAGATAATGCAATTTGGCAACCGGCAATGTAATTAGCATGCCGAATATTACTTGGAATGTGAATTGGAACGAAATCGCCAATAGATAAGACCATTTTACAATTTGGGCCCAAGTTAGAAGCAGAGCCTAAGGTGTAAATTATTGATAGTCCATATCTCGGAAACTATAAGAGATAATGCAATTTCGCAACCGGCAATGTAATTAGCATGCCGAATATCACTTGGAATGTGAATTGGGACGAAATCGCCAATAGATAAGACCATTTTACAATTTGGGCCCAAGTTAGAAGCAGAGCCTAAGGTGTAAATTATTGATAGTCCATATCTCGGAAACTATAAGAGATAATGCAATTTCGCAACCGGCAATGTATTTAGCATGCCGAATTTCACTTGGAATGTGAATTGGGACGAAATCGCCAATAGATAAGACCATTTTACAATTTGGGCCCAAGTTAGAAGCAGAGCCTAAGGTGTAAATTATCGATAGTCCATATCTCGGAAACTGTAAGAGATAATGCAATTTGGCAACCGGCAATGTAATTAGCATGCCGAATATTACTTGGAATGTGAATTGGAACGAAATCGCCAATAGATAAGACCATTTTACAATTTGGGCCCAAGTTAGAAGCAGAGCCTAAAGTGTAAATTATCGATAGTCCATATCTCGGAAACTATAAGAGATAATGCAATTTGGCAACCGGCAATGTAATTAGCATGCCGAATATTACTTGGAATGTGAATTGGAACGAAATCGCCAATAGATAAGACCATTTTACAATTTGGGCCCAAGTTAGAAGCAGAGCCTAAGGTGTAAATTATCGATAGTCCATATCTCGGAAACTATAAGAGATAATGCAATTTGGCAACCGGCAATGTAATTAGCATGCCGAATATTACTTGGAATGTGAATTGGAACGAAATCGCCAATAGGTAAGACCATTTTACAATTTGGGCTCAAGTTAGAAGCAGAGCCTAAGGTGTAAATTATCGATAGTCCATATCTCGGAAACTATAAGAGATAATGCAATTTGGCAACCGGCAATGTTATTAGCATGCCGAATATTACTTGGAATGTGAATTGGAACGAAATCGCCAATAGATAAGACCATTTTACAATTTGGGCCCAAGTTAGAAGCAGAGCCTAAGGTGTAAATTATCGATAGTCCATATCTCGGAAACTATAAGAGATAATGCAATTTGGCAACCGGCAATGTAATTAGCATGCCGAATATTACTTGGAATGTGAATTGGAACGAAATCGCCAATAGGTAAGACCATTTTACAATTTGGGCCCAAGTTAGAAGCAGAGCCTAAGGTGTAAATTATCGATAGTCCATATCTCGGAAACTATAAGAGATAATTCAATTTGGCAACCGGCAATGTAATTAGCATGCCGAATATTACTTGGAATGTGAATTGGAACGAAATCGCCAATAGATAAGACCATTTTATAATTTGGGCCCAAGTTAGAAGCAGAGCCTAAGGTGTAAATTATCGATAGTCCATATCTCGGAAACTATAAGAGATAATGCAATTTGGCAACCGGCAATGTAATTAGCATGCCGAATATTACTTGGAATGTGAATTGGAACGAAATCGCCAATAGATAAGACCATTTTACAATTTGGGCCCAAGTTAGAAGCAGAGCCTAAGGTGTAAATTATCGATAGTCCATATCTCGGAAACTATAAGAGATAATGCAATTTGGCAACCGGCAATGTAATTAGCATGCCGAATATTACTTGGAATGTGAATTGGAACGAAATCGCCAATAGATAAGACCATTTTACAATTTGGGCCCAAGTTAGAAGCAGAGCCTATGGTGTAAATTATCGATAGTCCATATCTCGGAAACTATAAGAGATAATGCAATTTGGCAACCGGCAATGTAATTAGCATGCCGAATATTACTTGGAATGTGAATTGGAACGAAATCGCCAATAGATAAGACCATTTTACAATTTGGGCCCAAGTTAGAAGCAGAGCCTAAGGTGTAAATTATCGATAGTCCATATCTCGGAAACTATAAAAGTTAATGCAATTTGGCAACCGGCAATGTAATTAGCATGCCGAATATTACTTGGAATGTGAATTGGAACGAAATCGCCAATAGATAAGACCATTTTACAATTTGGGCCCAAGTTAGAAGCAGAGCCTAAGGTGTAAATTATCGATAGTCCATATCTCGGAAACTATAAGAGATAATGCAATTTGGCAACCGGCAATGTAATTAGCATGCCGAATATTACTTGGAATGTGAATTGGAACGAAATCGCCAATAGATAAGACCATTTTACAATTTGGGCCCAAGTTAGAAGCAGAGCCTAAGGTGTAAATTATCGATAGTCCATATCTAGGAAACTATAAGAGATAATGCAATTTGGCAACCGGCAATGTAATTAGCATGCCGAATATTACTTGGAATGTGAATTGGAACGAAATCGCCAATAGATAAGACCATTTTACAATTTGGGCCCAAGTTAGAAGCAGAGCCTAAGGTGTAAATTATCGATAGTCCATATCTCGGAAACTATAAGAGATAATGCAATTTGGCAACCGGCAATGTAATTAGCATGCCGAATATTACTTGGAATGTGAATTGGAACGAAATCGCCAATAGATAAGACCATTTTACAATTTGGGCCCAAGTTAGAAGCAGAGCCTAAGGTGTAAATTATCGATAGTCCATATCTCGGAAACTATAAGAGATAATGCAATATGGCAACCGGCAATGTAATTAGCATGCCGAATATTACTTGGAATGTGAATTGGAACGAAATCGCCAATAGATAAGGCCATTTTACAATTTGGGCCCAAGTTAGAAGCAGAGCCTAAGGTGTAAATTATTGATAGTCCATATCTCGGAAACTATAAGAGATAATGCAATTTCGCAACCGGCAATGTAATTAGCATGCCGAATATCACTTGGAATGTGAATTGGGACGAAATCGCCAATAGATAAGACCATTTTACAATTTGGGCCCAAGTTAGAAGCAGAGCCTAAGGTGTAAATTATCGATAGTCCATATCTCGGAAACTATAAGAGATAATGCAATTTGGCAACCGGCAATATAATTAGCATGCCGAATATTACTTGGAATGTGAATTGGAACGAAATCGCCAATAGATAAGACCATTTTACAATTTGGGCCCAAGTTAGAAGCAGAGCCTAAAGTGTAAATTATCGATAGTCCATATCTCGGAAACTATAAGAGATAATGCAATTTGGCAACCGGCAATGTAATTAGCATGCCGAATATTACTTGGAATGTGAATTGGAACGAAATCGCCAATAGATAAAACCATTTTACAATTTGGGCCCAAGTTAGAAGCAGAGCCTAAAGTGTAAATTATCGATAGTCCATATCTCGGAAACTATAAGAGATAATGCAATTTGGCAACCGGCAATGTAATTAGCATGCCGAATATTACTTGGAATGTGAATTGGAACGAAATCGCCAATAGATAAGACCATTTTACAATTTGGGCCCAAGTTATAAGCAGAGCCTATGGTGTAAATTATCGATAGTCCATATCTCGGAAACTATAAGAGATAATGCAATTTGGCAACCGGCAATGTAATTAGCATGCCGAATATTACTTGGAATGTGAATTGGAACGAAATCGCCAATAGATAAGACCATTTTACAATTTGGGCCCAAGTTATAAGCAGAGCCTATGGTGTAAATTATCGATAGTCCATATCTCGGAAACTATAAGAGATAATGCAATTTGGCAACCGGCAATGTAATTAGCATGCCGAATATTACTTGGAATGTGAATTGGAACGAAATCGCCAATAGATAAGACCATTTTACAATTTGGGCCCAAGTTAGAGGCAGAGCCTAAGGTGTAAATTATTGATAGTCCATAACTCGGAAACTATAAGAGATAATGCAATTTCGCAACCGGCAATGTAATTAGCATGCCGAATATCACTTGGAATGTGAATTGGGACGAAATCGCCAATAGATAAGACCATTTTACAATTTGGGCCCAAGTTAGAAGCAGAGCCTAAGGTGCAAATTATTGATAGTCCATATCTCGGAAACTATAAGAGATAATGCAATTTCGCAACCGGCAATGTAATTAGCATGCCGAATTTCACTTGGAATGTGAATTGGGACGAAATCGCCAATAGATAAGACCATTTTACAATTTGGGCCCAAATTAGAAGCAGAGCCTAAGGTGTAAATTATCGATAGTCCATATCTCGGAAACTATAAGAGATAATGCAATTTGGCAACCGGCAATATAATTAGCATGCCGAATATTACTTGGAATGTGAATTGGAACGAAATCGCCAATAGATAAGACCATTTTACAATTTGGGCCCAAGTTAGAAGCAGAGCCTAAAGTGTAAATTATCGATAGTCCATATCTCGGAAACTATAAGAGATAATGCAATTTGGCAACCGGCAATGTAATTAGCATGCCGAATATTACTTGGAATGTGAATTGGAACGAAATCGCCAATAGATAAGACCATTTTACAATTTGGGCCCAAGTTATAAGCAGAGCCTATGGTGTAAATTATCGATAGTCCATATCTCGGAAACTATAAGAGATAATGCAATTTGGCAACCGGCAATGTAATTAGCATGCCGAATATTACTTGGAATGTGAATTGGAACGAAATCGCCAATAGATAAGACCATTTTACAATTTGGGCCCAAGTTATAAGCAGAGCCTATGGTGTAAATTATCGATAGTCCATATCTCGGAAACTATAAGAGATAATGCAATTTGGCAACCGGCAATGTAATTAGCATGCCGAATATTACTTGGAATGTGAATTGGAACGAAATCGCCAATAGATAAGACCATTTTACAATTTGGGCCCAAGTTAGAGGCAGAGCCTAAGGTGTAAATTATTGATAGTCCATAACTCGGAAACTATAAGAGATAATGCAATTTCGCAACCGGCAATGTAATTAGCATGCCGAATATCACTTGGAATGTGAATTGGGACGAAATCGCCAATAGATAAGACCATTTTACAATTTGGGCCCAAGTTAGAAGCAGAGCCTAAGGTGCAAATTATTGATAGTCCATATCTCGGAAACTATAAGAGATAATGCAATTTCGCAACCGGCAATGTAATTAGCATGCCGAATTTCACTTGGAATGTGAATTGGGACGAAATCGCCAATAGATAAGACCATTTTACAATTTGGGCCCAAATTAGAAGCAGAGCCTAAGGTGTAAATTATCGATAGTCCATATCTCGGAAACTATAAGAGATAATGCAATTTGGCAACCGGCAATATAATTAGCATGCCGAATATTACTTGGAATGTGAATTGGAACGAAATCGCCAATAGATAAGACCATTTTACAATTTGGGCCCAAGTTAGAAGCAGAGCCTAAAGTGTAAATTATCGATAGTCCATATCTCGGAAACTATAAGAGATAATGCAATTTGGCAACCGGCAATGTAATTAGCATGCCGAATATTACTTGGAATGTGAATTGGAACGAAATCGCCAATAGATAAGACCATTTTACAATTTGGGCCCAAGTTATAAGCAGAGCCTATGGTGTAAATTATCGATAGTCCATATCTCGGAAACTATAAGAGATAATGCAATTTGGCAACCGGCAATGTAATTAGCATGCCGAATATTACTTGGAATGTGAATTGGAACGAAATCGCCAATAGATAAGACCATTTTACAATTTGGGCCCAAGTTAGAGGCAGAGCCTAAGGTGTAAATTATTGATAGTCCATAACTCGGAAACTATAAGAGATAATGCAATTTCGCAACCGGCAATGTAATTAGCATGCCGAATATCACTTGGAATGTGAATTGGGACGAAATCGCCAATAGATAAGACCATTTTACAATTTGGGCCCAAGTTATAAGCAGAGCCTATGGTGTAAATTATCGATAGTCCATATCTCGGAAACTATAAGAGATAATGCAATTTGGCTACCGGCAATGTAATTAGCATGCCGAATATTACTTGGAATGTGAATTGGAACGAAATCGCTAATAGATAAGACCATTTTACAATTTGGGCCCAAGTTAGAAACAGAACCTAAGGTGTAAATTATCGATAGTATATATCTCGGAAACTATAAGAGATAATGCAATTTCGCAACCGGCAATGTAATTAGCATGCCGAATATTACTTGGAATGTGAATTGGAACGAAATCGCCAATAGATAAGACCATTTTACAATTTGGGCCCAAGTTAGAAGCAGAGCCTAAAGTGTAAATTATCGATAGTCCATATCTCGGAAACTATAAGAGATAATGCAATTTGGCAACCGGCAATGTAATTAGCATGCCGAATATTACTTGGAATGTGAATTGGAACGAAATCGCCAATAGATAAAACCATTTTACAATTTGGGCCCAAGTTAGAAGCAGAGCCTAAGGTGTAAATTATCGATAGTCCATATCTCGGAAACTATAAGAGATAATGCAATTTCGCAACCGGCAATGTAATTAGCATGCCGAATATCACTTGGAATGTGAATTGGGACGAAATCGCCAATAGATAAGACCATTTTACAATTTGGGCCCAAGTTAGAAGCAGAGCCTAAGGTGTAAATTATCGATAGTCCATATCTCGGAAACTATAAGAGATAATGCAATTTGGCAACCGGCAATGTAATTAGCATGCCGAATATTACTTGGAATGTGAATTGGAACGAAATCGCCAATAGATAAGACCATTTTACAATTTGGGCCCAAGTTAGAAGCAGAGCCTAAAGTGTAAATTATCGATAGTCCATATCTCGGAAACTATAAGAGATAATGCAATTTGGCAACCGGCAATGTAATTAGCATGCCGAATATTACTTGGAATGTGAATTGGAACGAAATCGCCAATAGATAAGACCATTTTACAATTTGGGCCCAAGTTATAAGCAGAGCCTATGGTGTAAATTATCGATAGTCCATATCTCGGAAACTATAAGAGATAATGCAATTTGGCAACCGGCAATGTAATTAGCATGCCGAATATTACTTGGAATGTGAATTGGAACGAAATCGCCAATAGATAAGACCATTTTACAATTTGGGCCCAAGTTAGAAGCAGAGCCTAAGGTGTAATTTATTGATAGTCCATATCTCGGAAACTATAAGAGATAATGCAATTTCGCAACCGGCAATGTAATTAGCATGCCGAATATCACTTGGAATGTGAATTGGGACGAAATCGCCAATAGATAAGACCATTTTACAATTTGGGCCCAAGTTAGAAGCAGAGCCTAAGGTGTACATTATTGATAGTCCATATCTCGGAAACTATAAGAGATAATGCAATTTCGCAACCGGCAATGTAATTAGCATGCCGAATTTCACTTGGAATGTGAATTGGGACGAAATCGCCAATAGATAAGACCATTTTACAATTTGGGCCCAAGTTAGAAGCAGAGCCTAAGGTGTAAATTATCGATAGTCCATATCTCGGAAACTATAAGAGATAATGCAATTTGGCAACCGGCAATGTAATTAGCATGCCGAATATTACTTGGAATGTGAATTGGAACGAAATCGCCAATAGATAAGACCATTTTACAATTTGGGCCCAAGTTAGAAGCAGAGCCTAAGGTGTAAATTATCGATAGTCCATATCTCGGAAACTATAAAAGTTAATGCAATTTGGCAACCGGCAATGTAATTAGCATGCCGAATATTACTTGGAATGTGAATTGGAACGAAATCGCCAATAGATAAGACCATTTTACAATTTGGGCCCAAGTTAGAAGCAGAGCCTAAGGTGTAAATTATCGATAGTCCATATCTCGGAAACTATAAGAGATAATGCAATTTGGCAACCGGCAATGTAATTAGCATGCCGAATATTACTTGGAATGTGAATTGGAACGAAATCGCCAATAGATAAGACCATTTTACAATTTGGGCCCAAGTTAGAAGCAGAGCCTAAGGTGTAAATTATCGATAGTCCATATCTCGGAAACTCTAAGAGATAATGCAATTTGGCAACCGGCAATGTAATTAGCATGCCGAATATTACTTGGAATGTGAATTGGAACGAAATCGCCAATAGATAAGACCATTTTACAATTTGGGCCCAAGTTAGAGGCAGAGCCTAAGGTGTAAATTATTGATAGTCCATAACTCGGAAACTATAAGAGATAATGCAATTTCGCAACCGGCAATGTAATTAGCATGCCGAATATCACTTGGAATGTGAATTGGGACGAAATCGCCAATAGATAAGACCATTTTACAATTTGGGCCCAAGTTAGAAGCAGAGCCTAAGGTGCAAATTATTGATAGTCCATATCTCGGAAACTATAAGAGATAATGCAATTTCGCAACCGGCAATGTAATTAGCATGCCGAATTTCACTTGGAATGTGAATTGGGACGAAATCGCCAATAGATAAGACCATTTTACAATTTGGGCCCAAATTAGAAGCAGAGCCTAAGGTGTAAATTATCGATAGTCCATATCTCGGAAACTATAAGAGATAATGCAATTTGGCAACCGGCAATATAATTAGCATGCCGAATATTACTTGGAATGTGAATTGGAACGAAATCGCCAATAGATAAGACCATTTTACAATTTGGGCCCAAGTTAGAAGCAGAGCCTAAAGTGTAAATTATCGATAGTCCATATCTCGGAAACTATAAGAGATAATGCAATTTGGCAACCGGCAATGTAATTAGCATGCCGAATATTACTTGGAATGTGAATTGGAACGAAATCGCCAATAGATAAGACCATTTTACAATTTGGGCCCAAGTTATAAGCAGAGCCTATGGTGTAAATTATCGATAGTCCATATCTCGGAAACTATAAGAGATAATGCAATTTGGCAACCGGCAATGTAATTAGCATGCCGAATATTACTTGGAATGTGAATTGGAACGAAATCGCCAATAGATAAGACCATTTTACAATTTGGGCCCAAGTTAGAGGCAGAGCCTAAGGTGTAAATTATTGATAGTCCATAACTCGGAAACTATAAGAGATAATGCAATTTCGCAACCGGCAATGTAATTAGCATGCCGAATATCACTTGGAATGTGAATTGGGACGAAATCGCCAATAGATAAGACCATTTTACAATTTGGGCCCAAGTTATAAGCAGAGCCTATGGTGTAAATTATCGATAGTCCATATCTCGGAAACTATAAGAGATAATGCAATTTGGCTACCGGCAATGTAATTAGCATGCCGAATATTACTTGGAATGTGAATTGGAACGAAATCGCTAATAGATAAGACCATTTTACAATTTGGGCCCAAGTTAGAAACAGAGCCTAAGGTGTAAATTATCGATAGTATATATCTCGGAAACTATAAGAGATAATGCAGTTTCGCAACCGGCAATGTAATTAGCATGCCGAATATTACTTGGAATGTGAATTGGAACGAAATCGCCAATAGATAAGACCATTTTACAATTTGGGCCCAAGTTAGAAGCAGAGCCTAAAGTGTAAATTATCGATAGTCCATATCTCGGAAACTATAAGAGATAATGCAATTTGGCAACCGGCAATGTAATTAGCATGCCGAATATTACTTGGAATGTGAATTGGAACGAAATCGCCAATAGATAAGACCATTTTACAATTTGGGCCCAAGTTAGAAGCAGAGCCTAAAGTGTAAATTATCGATAGTCCATATCTCGGAAACTATAAGAGATAATGCAATTTGGCAACCGGCAATGTAATTAGCATGCCGAATATTACTTGGAATGTGAATTGGAACGAAATCGCCAATAGATAAGACCATTTTACAATTTGGGCCCAAGTTATAAGCAGAGCCTATGGTGTAAATTATCGATAGTCCATATCTCGGAAACTATAAGAGATAATGCAATTTGGCAACCGGCAATGTAATTAGCATGCCGAATATTACTTGGAATGTGAATTGGAACGAAATCGCCAATAGATAAGACCATTTTACAATTTGGGCCCAAGTTAGAAGCAGAGCCTAAGGTGTAATTTATTGATAGTCCATATCTCGGAAACTATAAGAGATAATGCAATTTCGCAACCGGCAATGTAATTAGCATGCCGAATATCACTTGGAATGTGAATTGGGACGAAATCGCCAATAGATAAGACCATTTTACAATTTGGGCCCAAGTTATAAGCAGAGCCTATGGTGTAAATTATCGATAGTCCATATCTCGGAAACTATAAGAGATAATGCAATTTGGCTACCGGCAATGTAATTAGCATGCCGAATATTACTTGGAATGTGAATTGGAACGAAATCGCTAATAGATAAGACCATTTTACAATTTGGGCCCAAGTTAGAAACAGAGCCTAAGGTGTAAATTATCGATAGTATATATCTCGGAAACTATAAGAGATAATGCAATTTCGCAACCGGCAATGTAATTAGCATGCCGAATATTACTTGGAATGTGAATTGGAACGAAATCGCCAATAGATAAGACCATTTTACAATTTGGGCCCAAGTTAGAAGCAGAGCCTAAAGTGTAAATTATCGATAGTCCATATCTCGGAAACTATAAGAGATAATGCAATTTGGCAACCGGCAATGTAATTAGCATGCCGAATATTACTTGGAATGTGAATTGGAACGAAATCGCCAATAGATAAGACCATTTTACAATTTGGGCCCAAGTTAGAAGCAGAGCCTAAAGTGTAAATTATCGATAGTCCATATCTCGGAAACTATAAGAGATAATGCAATTTGGCAACCGGCAATGTAATTAGCATGCCGAATATTACTTGGAATGTGAATTGGAACGAAATCGCCAATAGATAAGACCATTTTACAATTTGGGCCCAAGTTATAAGCAGAGCCTATGGTGTAAATTATCGATAGTCCATATCTCGGAAACTATAAGAGATAATGCAATTTGGCAACCGGCAATGTAATTAGCATGCCGAATATTACTTGGAATGTGAATTGGAACGAAATCGCCAATAGATAAGACCATTTTACAATTTGGGCCCAAGTTAGAAGCAGAGCCTAAGGTGTAATTTATTGATAGTCCATATCTCGGAAACTATAAGAGATAATGCAATTTCGCAACCGGCAATGTAATTAGCATGCCGAATATCACTTGGAATGTGAATTGGGACGAAATCGCCAATAGATAAGACCATTTTACAATTTGGGCCCAAGTTAGAAGCAGAGCCTAAGGTGTACATTATTGATAGTCCATATCTCGGAAACTATAAGAGATAATGCAATTTCGCAACCGGCAATGTAATTAGCATGCCGAATTTCACTTGGAATGTGAATTGGGACGAAATCGCCAATAGATAAGACCATTTTACAATTTGGGCCCAAGTTAGAAGCAGAGCCTAAGGTGTACATTATTGATAGTCCATATCTCGGAAACTATAAGAGATAATGCAATTTGGCTACCGGCAATGTAATTAGCATGCCGAATATTACTTGGAATGTGAATTGGAACGAAATCGCTAATAGATAAGACCATTTTACAATTTGGGCCCAAGTTAGAAACAGAGCCTAAGGTGTAAATTATCGATAGTATATATCTCGGAAACTATAAGAGATAATGCAATTTCGCAACCGGCAATGTAATTAGCATGCCGAATATTACTTGGAATGTGAATTGGAACGAAATCGCCAATAGATAAGACCATTTTACAATTTGGGCCCAAGTTAGAAGCAGAGCCTAAAGTGTAAATTATCGATAGTCCATATCTCGGAAACTATAAGAGATAATGCAATTTGGCAACCGGCAATGTAATTAGCATGCCGAATATTACTTGGAATGTGAATTGGAACGAAATCGCCAATAGATAAAACCATTTTACAATTTGGGCCCAAGTTAGAAGCAGAGCCTAAGGTGTAAATTATCGATAGTCCATATCTCGGAAACTATAAGAGATAATGCAATTTCGCAACCGGCAATGTAATTAGCATGCCGAATATCACTTGGAATGTGAATTGGGACGAAATCGCCAATAGATAAGACCATTTTACAATTTGGGCCCAAGTTAGAAGCAGAGCCTAAGGTGTAAATTATCGATAGTCCATATCTCGGAAACTATAAGAGATAATGCAATTTGGCAACCGGCAATGTAATTAGCATGCCGAATATTACTTGGAATGTGAATTGGAACGAAATCGCCAATAGATAAGACCATTTTACAATTTGGGCCCAAGTTAGAAGCAGAGCCTAAAGTGTAAATTATCGATAGTCCATATCTCGGAAACTATAAGAGATAATGCAATTTGGCAACCGGCAATGTAATTAGCATGCCGAATATTACTTGGAATGTGAATTGGAACGAAATCGCCAATAGATAAGACCATTTTACAATTTGGGCCCAAGTTATAAGCAGAGCCTATGGTGTAAATTATCGATAGTCCATATCTCGGAAACTATAAGAGATAATGCAATTTGGCAACCGGCAATGTAATTAGCATGCCGAATATTACTTGGAATGTGAATTGGAACGAAATCGCCAATAGATAAGACCATTTTACAATTTGGGCCCAAGTTAGAAGCAGAGCCTAAGGTGTAATTTATTGATAGTCCATATCTCGGAAACTATAAGAGATAATGCAATTTCGCAACCGGCAATGTAATTAGCATGCCGAATATCACTTGGAATGTGAATTGGGACGAAATCGCCAATAGATAAGACCATTTTACAATTTGGGCCCAAGTTAGAAGCAGAGCCTAAGGTGTACATTATTGATAGTCCATATCTCGGAAACTATAAGAGATAATGCAATTTCGCAACCGGCAATGTAATTAGCATGCCGAATTTCACTTGGAATGTGAATTGGGACGAAATCGCCAATAGATAAGACCATTTTACAATTTGGGCCCAAGTTAGAAGCAGAGCCTAAGGTGTAAATTATCGATAGTCCATATCTCGGAAACTATAAGAGATAATGCAATTTGGCAACCGGCAATGTAATTAGCATGCCGAATATTACTTGGAATGTGAATTGGAACGAAATCGCCAATAGATAAGACCATTTTACAATTTGGGCCCAAGTTAGAAGCAGAGCCTAAGGTGTAAATTATCGATAGTCCATATCTCGGAAACTATAAAAGTTAATGCAATTTGGCAACCGGCAATGTAATTAGCATGCCGAATATTACTTGGAATGTGAATTGGAACGAAATCGCCAATAGATAAGACCATTTTACAATTTGGGCCCAAGTTATAAGCAGAGCCTATGGTGTAAATTATCGATAGTCCATATCTCGGAAACTATAAGAGATAATGCAATTTGGCAACCGGCAATGTAATTAGCATGCCGAATATTACTTGGAATGTGAATTGGAACGAAATCGCCAATAGATAAGACCATTTTACAATTTGGGCCCAAGTTAGAAGCAGAGCCTAAGGTGTAATTTATTGATAGTCCATATCTCGGAAACTATAAGAGATAATGCAATTTCGCAACCGGCAATGTAATTAGCATGCCGAATATCACTTGGAATGTGAATTGGGACGAAATCGCCAATAGATAAGACCATTTTACAATTTGGGCCCAAGTTAGAAGCAGAGCCTAAGGTGTACATTATTGATAGTCCATATCTCGGAAACTATAAGAGATAATGCAATTTCGCAACCGGCAATGTAATTAGCATGCCGAATTTCACTTGGAATGTGAATTGGGACGAAATCGCCAATAGATAAGACCATTTTACAATTTGGGCCCAAGTTAGAAGCAGAGCCTAAGGTGTAAATTATCGATAGTCCATATCTCGGAAACTATAAGAGATAATGCAATTTGGCAACCGGCAATGTAATTAGCATGCCGAATATTACTTGGAATGTGAATTGGAACGAAATCGCCAATAGATAAGACCATTTTACAATTTGGGCCCAAGTTAGAAGCAGAGCCTAAGGTGTAAATTATCGATAGTCCATATCTCGGAAACTATAAAAGTTAATGCAATTTGGCAACCGGCAATGTAATTAGCATGCCGAATATTACTTGGAATGTGAATTGGAACGAAATCGCCAATAGATAAGACCATTTTACAATTTGGGCCCAAGTTAGAAGCAGAGCCTAAGGTGTAAATTATCGATAGTCCATATCTCGGAAACTATAAGAGATAATGCAATTTCGCAACCGGCAATGTAATTAGCATGCCGAATATCACTTGGAATGTGAATTGGGACGAAATCGCCAATAGATAAGACCATTTTACAATTTGGGCCCAAGTTAGAAGCAGAGCCTAAGGTGCAAATTATTGATAGTCCATATCTCGGAAACTATAAGAGATAATGCAATTTCGCAACCGGCAATGTAATTAGCATGCCGAATTTCACTTGGAATGTGAATTGGGACGAAATCGCCAATAGATAAGACCATTTTACAATTTGGGCCCAAATTAGAAGCAGAGCCTAAGGTGTAAATTATCGATAGTCCATATCTCGGAAACTATAAGAGATAATGCAATTTGGCAACCGGCAATATAATTAGCATGCCGAATATTACTTGGAATGTGAATTGGAACGAAATCGCCAATAGATAAGACCATTTTACAATTTGGGCCCAAGTTAGAAGCAGAGCCTAAAGTGTAAATTATCGATAGTCCATATCTCGGAAACTATAAGAGATAATGCAATTTGGCAACCGGCAATGTAATTAGCATGCCGAATATTACTTGGAATGTGAATTGGAACGAAATCGCCAATAGATAAGACCATTTTACAATTTGGGCCCAAGTTATAAGCAGAGCCTATGGTGTAAATTATCGATAGTCCATATCTCGGAAACTATAAGAGATAATGCAATTTGGCAACCGGCAATGTAATTAGCATGCCGAATATTACTTGGAATGTGAATTGGAACGAAATCGCCAATAGATAAGACCATTTTACAATTTGGGCCCAAGTTAGAGGCAGAGCCTAAGGTGTAAATTATTGATAGTCCATAACTCGGAAACTATAAGAGATAATGCAATTTCGCAACCGGCAATGTAATTAGCATGCCGAATATCACTTGGAATGTGAATTGGGACGAAATCGCCAATAGATAAGACCATTTTACAATTTGGGCCCAAGTTATAAGCAGAGCCTATGGTGTAAATTATCGATAGTCCATATCTCGGAAACTATAAGAGATAATGCAATTTGGCTACCGGCAATGTAATTAGCATGCCGAATATTACTTGGAATGTGAATTGGAACGAAATCGCTAATAGATAAGACCATTTTACAATTTGGGCCCAAGTTAGAAACAGAGCCTAAGGTGTAAATTATCGATAGTATATATCTCGGAAACTATAAGAGATAATGCAATTTCGCAACCGGCAATGTAATTAGCATGCCGAATATTACTTGGAATGTGAATTGGAACGAAATCGCCAATAGATAAGACCATTTTACAATTTGGGCCCAAGTTAGAAGCAGAGCCTAAAGTGTAAATTATCGATAGTCCATATCTCGGAAACTATAAGAGATAATGCAATTTGGCAACCGGCAATGTAATTAGCATGCCGAATATTACTTGGAATGTGAATTGGAACGAAATCGCCAATAGATAAAACCATTTTACAATTTGGGCCCAAGTTAGAAGCAGAGCCTAAGGTGTAAATTATCGATAGTCCATATCTCGGAAACTATAAGAGATAATGCAATTTCGCAACCGGCAATGTAATTAGCATGCCGAATATCACTTGGAATGTGAATTGGGACGAAATCGCCAATAGATAAGACCATTTTACAATTTGGGCCCAAGTTAGAAGCAGAGCCTAAGGTGTAAATTATCGATAGTCCATATCTCGGAAACTATAAGAGATAATGCAATTTGGCAACCGGCAATGTAATTAGCATGCCGAATATTACTTGGAATGTGAATTGGAACGAAATCGCCAATAGATAAGACCATTTTACAATTTGGGCCCAAGTTAGAAGCAGAGCCTAAAGTGTAAATTATCGATAGTCCATATCTCGGAAACTATAAGAGATAATGCAATTTGGCAACCGGCAATGTAATTAGCATGCCGAATATTACTTGGAATGTGAATTGGAACGAAATCGCCAATAGATAAGACCATTTTACAATTTGGGCCCAAGTTATAAGCAGAGCCTATGGTGTAAATTATCGATAGTCCATATCTCGGAAACTATAAGAGATAATGCAATTTGGCAACCGGCAATGTAATTAGCATGCCGAATATTACTTGGAATGTGAATTGGAACGAAATCGCCAATAGATAAGACCATTTTACAATTTGGGCCCAAGTTAGAAGCAGAGCCTAAGGTGTAATTTATTGATAGTCCATATCTCGGAAACTATAAGAGATAATGCAATTTCGCAACCGGCAATGTAATTAGCATGCCGAATATCACTTGGAATGTGAATTGGGACGAAATCGCCAATAGATAAGACCATTTTACAATTTGGGCCCAAGTTAGAAGCAGAGCCTAAGGTGTACATTATTGATAGTCCATATCTCGGAAACTATAAGAGATAATGCAATTTCGCAACCGGCAATGTAATTAGCATGCCGAATTTCACTTGGAATGTGAATTGGGACGAAATCGCCAATAGATAAGACCATTTTACAATTTGGGCCCAAGTTAGAAGCAGAGCCTAAGGTGTAAATTATCGATAGTCCATATCTCGGAAACTATAAGAGATAATGCAATTTGGCAACCGGCAATGTAATTAGCATGCCGAATATTACTTGGAATGTGAATTGGAACGAAATCGCCAATAGATAAGACCATTTTACAATTTGGGCCCAAGTTAGAAGCAGAGCCTAAGGTGTAAATTATCGATAGTCCATATCTCGGAAACTATAAAAGTTAATGCAATTTGGCAACCGGCAATGTAATTAGCATGCCGAATATTACTTGGAATGTGAATTGGAACGAAATCGCCAATAGATAAGACCATTTTACAATTTGGGCCCAAGTTAGAAGCAGAGCCTAAGGTGTAAATTATCGATAGTCCATATCTCGGAAACTATAAGAGATAATGCAATTTGGCAACCGGCAATGTAATTAGCATGCCGAATATTACTTGGAATGTGAATTGGAACGAAATCGCCAATAGATAAGACCATTTTACAATTTGGGCCCAAGTTAGAAGCAGAGCCTAAGGTGTAAATTATCGATAGTCCATATCTCGGAAACTCTAAGAGATAATGCAATTTGGCAACCGGCAATGTAATTAGCATGCCGAATATTACTTGGAATGTGAATTGGAACGAAATCGCCAATAGATAAGACCATTTTACAATTTGGGCCCAAGTTATAAGCAGAGCCTATGGTGTAAATTATCGATAGTCCATATCTCGGAAACTATAAGAGATAATGCAATTTGGCTACCGGCAATGTAATTAGCATGCCGAATATTACTTGGAATGTGAATTGGAACGAAATCGCTAATAGATAAGACCATTTTACAATTTGGGCCCAAGTTAGAAGCAGAGCCTAAGGTGTAAATTATCGATAGTATATATCTCGGAAACTATAAGAGATAATGCAATTTCGCAACCGGCAATGTAATTAGCATGCCGAATATTACTTGGAGTGTGAATTGGAACGAAATCGCCAATAGATAAGACCATTTTACAATTTGGGCCCAAGTTAGAAGCAGAGCCTAAGGTGTAAATTATCGATAGTCCATATCTCGGAAACTATAAGAGATAATGCAATTTGGCAACCGGCAATGTAATTAGCATGCCGAATATTACTTGGAATGTGAATTGGAACGAAATCGCCAATAGATAAGACCATTTTACAATTTGGGCCCAAGTTAGAAGCAGAGCCTAAGGTGTAAATTATCGATAGTCCATATCTCGGAAACTATAAGAGATAATGCAATTTGGCAACCGGCAATGTAATTAGCATGCCGAATATTACTCGGAATGTGAATTGGAACGAAATCGCCAATAGATAAGACCATTTTACAATTTGGGCCCAAGTTAGAAGCAGAGCCTAAGGTGTAAATTATCGACAGTCCATATCTCGGAAACTATAAGAGATAATGCAATTTGGCAACCGGCAATGTAATTAGCATGCCGAATATTACTTGGAATGTGAATTGGAACGAAATCGCCAATAGATAAGACCATTTTACAATTTGGGCCCAAGTTAGAAGCAGAGCCTAAAGTGTAAATTATCGATAGTCCATATCTCGGAAACTATAAGAGATAATGCAATTTGGCAACCGGCAATGTAATTAGCATGCCGAATATTACTTGGAATGTGAATTGGAACGAAATCGCCAATAGATAAGACCATTTTACAATTTGGGCCCAAGTTAGAAGCAGAGCCTAAGGTGTAAATTATCGATAGTCCATATCTCGGAAACTATAAGAGATAATGCAATTTGGCAACCGGCAATGTAATTAGCATGCCGAATATTACTTGGAATGTGAATTGGAACGAAATCGCCAATAGATAAGACCATTTTACAATTTGGGCCCAAGTTAGAA
Source organism: Rhynchophorus ferrugineus (assembly GCF_030347505.1). Classification (NCBI taxonomy): domain Eukaryota; kingdom Metazoa; phylum Arthropoda; class Insecta; order Coleoptera; family Curculionidae; genus Rhynchophorus; species Rhynchophorus ferrugineus. Next base: position 92,285 of record NW_027472856.1, read on the forward strand.
GCAGAGCCTAAGGTGTAAATTATCGATAGTCCATATCTCGGAAACTATAAGAGATAATGCAATTTGGCAACCGGCAATGTTATTAGCATGCCGAATATTACTTGGAATGTGAATTGGAACGAAATCGCCAATAGATAAGACCATTTTACAATTTGGGCCCAAGTTAGAAGCAGAGCCTAAGGTGTAAATTATCGATAGTCCATATCTCGGAAACTATAAGAGATAATGCAATTTGGCAACCGGCAATGTAATTAGCATGCCGAATATTACTTGGAATGTGAATTGGAACGAAATCGCCAATAGGTAAGACCATTTTACAATTTGGGCCCAAGTTAGAAGCAGAGCCTAAGGTGTAAATTATCGATAGTCCATATCTCGGAAACTATAAGAGATAATTCAATTTGGCAACCGGCAATGTAATTAGCATGCCGAATATTACTTGGAATGTGAATTGGAACGAAATCGCCAATAGATAAGACCATTTTATAATTTGGGCCCAAGTTAGAAGCAGAGCCTAAGGTGTAAATTATCGATAGTCCATATCTCGGAAACTATAAGAGATAATGCAATTTGGCAACCGGCAATGTAATTAGCATGCCGAATATTACTTGGAATGTGAATTGGAACGAAATCGCCAATAGATAAGACCATTTTACAATTTGGGCCCAAGTTAGAAGCAGAGCCTAAGGTGTAAATTATCGATAGTCCATATCTCGGAAACTATAAGAGATAATGCAATTTGGCAAACGGCAATGTAATTAGCATGCCGAATATTACTTGGAATGTGAATTGGAACGAAATCGCCAATAGATAAGACCATTTTACAATTTGGGCCCAAGTTAGAAGCAGAGCCTAAGGTGTAAATTATCGATAGTCCATATCTCGGAAACTATAAGAGATAATGCAATTTGGCAACCGGCAATGTAATTAGCATGCCGAATATTACTTGGAATGTGAATTGGAACGAAATCGCCAATAGATAAGACCATTTTACAATTTGGGCCCAAGTTAGAAGCAGAGCCTAAAGTGTAAATTATCGATAGTCCATATCTCGGAAACTATAAGAGATAATGCAATTTGGCAACCGGCAATGTAATTAGCATGCCGAATATTACTTGGAATGTGAATTGGAACGAAATCGCCAATAGATAAGACCATTTTACAATTTGGGCCCAAGTTAGAAGCAGAGCCTAAGGTGTAAATTATCGATAGTCCATATCTCGGAAACTATAAGAGATAATGCAATTTGGCAACCGGCAATGTAATTAGCATGCCGAATATTACTTGGAATGTGAATTGGAACGAAATCGCCAATAGGTAAGACCATTTTACAATTTGGGCCCAAGTTAGAAGCAGAGCCTAAGGTGTAAATTATCGATAGTCCATATCTCGGAAACTATAAGAGATAATGCAATTTGGCAACCGGCAATGTTATTAGCATGCCGAATATTACTTGGAATGTGAATTGGAACGAAATCGCCAATAGATAAGACCATTTTACAATTTGGGCCCAAGTTAGAAGCAGAGCCTAAGGTGTAAATTATCGATAGTCCATATCTCGGAAACTATAAGAGATAATGCAATTTGGCAACCGGCAATGTAATTAGCATGCCGAATATTACTTGGAATGTGAATTGGAACGAAATCGCCAATAGGTAAGACCATTTTACAATTTGGGCCCAAGTTAGAAGCAGAGCCTAAGGTGTAAATTATCGATAGTCCATATCTCGGAAACTATAAGAGATAATTCAATTTGGCAACCGGCAATGTAATTAGCATGCCGAATATTACTTGGAATGTGAATTGGAACGAAATCGCCAATAGATAAGACCATTTTATAATTTGGGCCCAAGTTAGAAGCAGAGCCTAAGGTGTAAATTATCGATAGTCCATATCTCGGAAACTATAAGAGATAATGCAATTTGGCAACCGGCAATGTAATTAGCATGCCGAATATTACTTGGAATGTGAATTGGAACGAAATCGCCAATAGATAAGACCATTTTACAATTTGTTCCCAAGTTAGAAGCAGAGCCTAAGGTGTAAATTATCGATAGTCCATATCTCGGAAACTATAAGAGATAATGCAATTTGGCAACCGGCAATGTAATTAGCATGCCGAATATTACTTGGAATGTGAATTGGAACGAAATCGCCAATAGATAAGACCATTTTACAATTTGGGCCCAAGTTAGAAGCAGAGCCTATGGTGTAAATTATCGATAGTCCATATCTCGGAAACTATAAGAGATAATGCAATTTGGCAACCGGCAATGTAATTAGCATGCCGAATATTACTTGGAATGTGAATTGGAACGAAATCGCCAATAGATAAGACCATTTTACAATTTGGGCCCAAGTTAGAAGCAGAGCCTAAGGTGTAAATTATCGATAGTCCATATCTCGGAAACTATAAAAGTTAATGCAATTTGGCAACCGGCAATGTAATTAGCATGCCGAATATTACTTGGAATGTGAATTGGAACGAAATCGCCAATAGATAAGACCATTTTACAATTTGGGCCCAAGTTAGAAGCAGAGCCTAAGGTGTAAATTATCGATAGTCCATATCTCGGAAACTATAAGAGATAATGCAATTTGGCAACCGGCAATGTAATTAGCATGCCGAATATTACTTGGAATGTGAATTGGAACGAAATCGCCAATAGATAAGACCATTTTACAATTTGGGCCCAAGTTAGAAGCAGAGCCTAAGGTGTAAATTATCGATAGTCCATATCTAGGAAACTATAAGAGATAATGCAATTTGGCAACCGGCAATGTAATTAGCATGCCGAATATTACTTGGAATGTGAATTGGAACGAAATCGCCAATAGATAAGACCATTTTACAATTTGGGCCCAAGTTAGAAGCAGAGCCTAAGGTGTAAATTATCGATAGTCCATATCTCGGAAACTATAAGAGATAATGCAATTTGGCAACCGGCAATGTAATTAGCATGCCGAATATTACTTGGAATGTGAATTGGAACGAAATCGCCAATAGATAAGACCATTTTACAATTTGGGCCCAAGTTAGAAGCAGAGCCTAAGGTGTAAATTATCGATAGTCCATATCTCGGAAACTATAAGAGATAATGCAATTTGGCAACCGGCAATGTAATTAGCATGCCGAATATTACTTGGAATGTGAATTGGAACGAAATCGCCAATAGATAAGACCATTTTACAATTTGTTCCCAAGTTAGAAGCAGAGCCTAAGGTGTAAATTATCGATAGTCCATATCTCGGAAACTATAAGAGATAATGCAATTTGGCAACCGGCAATGTAATTAGCATGCCGAATATTACTTGGAATGTGAATTGGAACGAAATCGCCAATAGATAAGACCATTTTACAATTTGGGCCCAAGTTAGAAGCAGAGCCTATGGTGTAAATTATCGATAGTCCATATCTCGGAAACTATAAGAGATAATGCAATTTGGCAACCGGCAATGTAATTAGCATGCCGAATATTACTTGGAATGTGAATTGGAACGAAATCGCCAATAGATAAGACCATTTTACAATTTGGGCCCAAGTTAGAAGCAGAGCCTAAGGTGTAAATTATCGATAGTCCATATCTCGGAAACTATAAAAGTTAATGCAATTTGGCAACCGGCAATGTAATTAGCATGCCGAATATTACTTGGAATGTGAATTGGAACGAAATCGCCAATAGATAAGACCATTTTACAATTTGGGCCCAAGTTAGAAGCAGAGCCTAAGGTGTAAATTATCGATAGTCCATATCTCGGAAACTATAAGAGATAATGCAATTTGGCAACCGGCAATGTAATTAGCATGCCGAATATTACTTGGAATGTGAATTGGAACGAAATCGCCAATAGATAAGACCATTTTACAATTTGGGCCCAAGTTAGAAGCAGAGCCTAAGGTGTAAATTATCGATAGTCCATATCTAGGAAACTATAAGAGATAATGCAATTTGGCAACCGGCAATGTAATTAGCATGCCGAATATTACTTGGAATGTGAATTGGAACGAAATCGCCAATAGATAAGACCATTTTACAATTTGGGCCCAAGTTAGAAGCAGAGCCTAAGGTGTAAATTATCGATAGTCCATATCTCGGAAACTATAAGAGATAATGCAATTTGGCAACCGGCAATGTAATTAGCATGCCGAATATTACTTGGAATGTGAATTGGAACGAAATCGCCAATAGATAAGACCATTTTACAATTTGGGCCCAAGTTAGAAGCAGAGCCTAAGGTGTAAATTATCGATAGTCCATATCTCGGAAACTATAAGAGATAATGCAATATGGCAACCGGCAATGTAATTAGCATGCCGAATATTACTTGGAATGTGAATTGGAACGAAATCGCCAATAGATAAGGCCATTTTACAATTTGGGCCCAAGTTAGAAGCAGAGCCTAAGGTGTAAATTATTGATAGTCCATATCTCGGAAACTATAAGAGATAATGCAATTTCGCAACCGGCAATGTAATTAGCATGCCGAATATCACTTGGAATGTGAATTGGGACGAAATCGCCAATAGATAAGACCATTTTACAATTTGGGCCCAAGTTAGAAGCAGAGCCTAAGGTGTAAATTATCGATAGTCCATATCTCGGAAACTATAAGAGATAATGCAATTTGGCAACCGGCAATATAATTAGCATGCCGAATATTACTTGGAATGTGAATTGGAACGAAATCGCCAATAGATAAGACCATTTTACAATTTGGGCCCAAGTTAGAAGCAGAGCCTAAAGTGTAAATTATCGATAGTCCATATCTCGGAAACTATAAGAGATAATGCAATTTGGCAACCGGCAATGTAATTAGCATGCCGAATATTACTTGGAATGTGAATTGGAACGAAATCGCCAATAGATAAAACCATTTTACAATTTGGGCCCAAGTTAGAAGCAGAGCCTAAGGTGTAAATTATCGATAGTCCATATCTCGGAAACTATAAGAGATAATGCAATTTCGCAACCGGCAATGTAATTAGCATGCCGAATATCACTTGGAATGTGAATTGGGACGAAATCGCCAATAGATAAGACCATTTTACAATTTGGGCCCAAGTTAGAAGCAGAGCCTAATGTGTAAATTATCGATAGTCCATATCTCGGAAACTATAAGAGATAATGCAATTTGGCAACCGGCAATGTAATTAGCATGCCGAATATTACTTGGAATGTGAATTGGAACGAAATCGCCAATAGATAAGACCATTTTACAATTTGGGCCCAAGTTAGAAGCAGAGCCTAAAGTGTAAATTATCGATAGTCCATATCTCGGAAACTATAAGAGATAATGCAATTTGGCAACCGGCAATGTAATTAGCATGCCGAATATTACTTGGAATGTGAATTGGAACGAAATCGCCAATAGATAAGACCATTTTACAATTTGGGCCCAAGTTATAAGCAGAGCCTATGGTGTAAATTATCGATAGTCCATATCTCGGAAACTATAAGAGATAATGCAATTTGGCAACCGGCAATGTAATTAGCATGCCGAATATTACTTGGAATGTGAATTGGAACGAAATCGCCAATAGATAAGACCATTTTACAATTTGGGCCCAAGTTAGAGGCAGAGCCTAAGGTGTAAATTATTGATAGTCCATAACTCGGAAACTATAAGAGATAATGCAATTTCGCAACCGGCAATGTAATTAGCATGCCGAATATCACTTGGAATGTGAATTGGGACGAAATCGCCAATAGATAAGACCATTTTACAATTTGGGCCCAAGTTAGAAGCAGAGCCTAAGGTGCAAATTATTGATAGTCCATATCTCGGAAACTATAAGAGATAATGCAATTTCGCAACCGGCAATGTAATTAGCATGCCGAATTTCACTTGGAATGTGAATTGGGACGAAATCGCCAATAGATAAGACCATTTTACAATTTGGACCCAAGTTAGAAGCAGAGCCTAAGGTGTAAATTATCGATAGTCCATATCTCGGAAACTATAAGAGATAATGCAATTTGGCAACCGGCAATGTAATTAGCATGCCGAATATTACTTGGAATGTGAATTGGAACGAAATCGCCAATAGATAAGACCATTTTACAATTTGGGCCCAAGTTAGAAGCAGAGCCTAAGGTGTAAATTATCGATAGTCCATATCTCGGAAACTATAAAAGTTAATGCAGTTTGGCAACCGGCAATGTAATTAGCATGCCGAATATTACTTGGAATGTGAATTGGAACGAAATCGCCAATAGATAAGACCATTTTACAATTTGGGCCCAAGTTAGAAGCAGAGCCTAAGGTGTAAATTATCGATAGTCCATATCTCGGAAACTATAAGAGATAATGCAATTTGGCAACCGGCAATGTAATTAGCATGCCGAATATTACTTGGAATGTGAATTGGAACGAAATCGCCAATAGATAAGACCATTTTACAATTTGGGCCCAAGTTAGAAGCAGAGCCTAAGGTGTAAATTATCGATAGTCCATATCTCGGAAACTATAAGAGATAATGCAATTTGGCAACCGGCAATGTAATTAGCATGCCGAATATTACTTGGAATGTGAATTGGAACGAAATCGCCAATAGATAAGACCATTTTACAATTTGGGCCCAAGTTATAAGCAGAGCCTATGGTGTAAATTATCGATAGTCCATATCTCGGAAACTATAAGAGATAATGCAATTTGGCTACCGGCAATGTAATTAGCATGCCGAATATTACTTGGAATGTGAATTGGAACGAAATCGCTAATAGATAAGACCATTTTACAATTTGGGCCCAAGTTAGAAGCAGAGCCTAAGGTGTAAATTATCGATAGTGTATATCTCGGAAACTATAAGAGATAATGCAATTTCGCAACCGGCAATGTAATTAGCATGCCGAATATTACTTGGAATGTGAATTGGAACGAAATCGCCAATAGATAAGACCATTTTACAATTTGGGCCCAAGTTAGAAGCAGAGCCTAAAGTGTAAATTATCGATAGTCCATATCTCGGAAACTATAAGAGATAATGCAATTTGGCAACCGGCAATGTAATTAGCATGCCGAATATTACTTGGATTGTGAATTGGAACGAAATCGCCAATAGATAAAACCATTTTACAATTTGGGCCCAAGTTAGAAGCAGAGCCTAAGGTGTAAATTATCGATAGTCCATATCTCGGAAACTATAAGAGATAATGCAATTTCGCAACCGGCAATGTAATTAGCATGCCGAATATCACTTGGAATGTGAATTGGGACGAAATCGCCAATAGATAAGACCATTTTACAATTTGGGCCCAAGTTAGAAGCAGAGCCTAAGGTGTAAATTATCGATAGTCCATATCTCGGAAACTATAAGAGATAATGCAATTTGGCAACCGGCAATGTAATTAGCATGCCGAATATTACTTGGAATGTGAATTGGAACGAAATCGCCAATAGATAAGACCATTTTACAATTTGGGCCCAAGTTAGAAGCAGAGCCTAAAGTGTAAATTATCGATAGTCCATATCTCGGAAACTATAAGAGATAATGCAATTTGGCAACCGGCAATGTAATTAGCATGCCGAATATTACTTGGAATGTGAATTGGAACGAAATCGCCAATAGATAAGACCATTTTACAATTTGGGCCCAAGTTATAAGCAGAGCCTATGGTGTAAATTATCGATAGTCCATATCTCGGAAACTATAAGAGATAATGCAATTTGGCAACCGGCAATGTAATTAGCATGCCGAATATTACTTGGAATGTGAATTAGAACGAAATCGCCAATAGATAAGACCATTTTACAATTTGGGCCCAAGTTAGAAGCAGAGCCTAAGGTGTAATTTATTGATAGTCCATATCTCGGAAACTATAAGAGATAATGCAATTTCGCAACCGGCAATGTAATTAGCATGCCGAATATCACTTGGAATGTGAATTGGGACGAAATCGCCAATAGATAAGACCATTTTACAATTTGGGCCCAAGTTAGAAGCAGAGCCTAAGGTGTAAATTATTGATAGTCCATATCTCGGAAACTATAAGAGATAATGCAATTTCGCAACCGGCAATGTAATTAGCATGCCGAATTTCACTTGGAATGTGAATTGGGACGAAATCGCCAATAGATAAGACCATTTTACAATTTGGGCCCAAGTTAGAAGCAGAGCCTAAGGTGTAAATTATCGATAGTCCATATCTCGGAAACTATAAGAGATAATGCAATTTGGCAACCGGCAATGTAATTAGCATGCCGAATATTACTTGGAATGTGAATTGGAACGAAATCGCCAATAGATAAGACCATTTTACAATTTGGGCCCAAGTTAGAAGCAGAGCCTAAGGTGTAAATTATCGATAGTCCATATCTCGGAAACTATAAAAGTTAATGCAATTTGGCAACCGGCAATGTAATTAGCATGCCGAATATTACTTGGAATGTGAATTGGAACGAAATCGCCAATAGATAAGACCATTTTACAATTTGGGCCCAAGTTAGAAGCAGAGCCTAAGGTGTAAATTATCGATAGTCCATATCTCGGAAACTATAAGAGATAATGCAATTTGGCAACCGGCAATGTAATTAGCATGCCGAATATTACTTGGAATGTGAATTGGAACGAAATCGCCAATAGATAAGACCATTTTACAATTTGGGCCCAAGTTAGAAGCAGAGCCTAAGGTGTAAATTATCGATAGTCCATATCTCGGAAACTCTAAGAGATAATGCAATTTGGCAACCGGCAATGTAATTAGCATGCCGAATATTACTTGGAATGTGAATTGGAACGAAATCGCCAATAGATAAGACCATTTTACAATTTGGGCCCAAGTTATAAGCAGAGCCTATGGTGTAAATTATCGATAGTCCATATCTCGGAAACTATAAGAGATAATGCAATTTGGCTACCGGCAATGTAATTAGCATGCCGAATATTACTTGGAATGTGAATTGGAACGAAATCGCTAATAGATAAGACCATTTTACAATTTGGGCCCAAGTTAGAAGCAGAGCCTAAGGTGTAAATTATCGATAGTATATATCTCGGAAACTATAAGAGATAATGCAATTTCGCAACCGGCAATGTAATTAGCATGCCGAATATTACTTGGAGTGTGAATTGGAACGAAATCGCCAATAGATAAGACCATTTTACAATTTGGGCCCAAGTTAGAAGCAGAGCCTAAGGTGTAAATTATCGATAGTCCATATCTCGGAAACTATAAGAGATAATGCAATTTGGCAACCGGCAATGTAATTAGCATGCCGAATATTACTTGGAATGTGAATTGGAACGAAATCGCCAATAGATAAGACCATTTTACAATTTGGGCCCAAGTTAGAAGCAGAGCCTAAGGTGTAAATTATCGATAGTCCATATCTCGGAAACTATAAGAGATAATGCAATTTGGCAACCGGCAATGTAATTAGCATGCCGAATATTACTCGGAATGTGAATTGGAACGAAATCGCCAATAGATAAGACCATTTTACAATTTGGGCCCAAGTTAGAAGCAGAGCCTAAGGTGTAAATTATCGACAGTCCATATCTCGGAAACTATAAGAGATAATGCAATTTGGCAACCGGCAATGTAATTAGCATGCCGAATATTACTTGGAATGTGAATTGGAACGAAATCGCCAATAGATAAGACCATTTTACAATATGGGCCCAAGTTAGAAGCAGAGCCTAAGGTGTAAATTATCGATAGTCCATATCTCGGAAACTATAAGAGATAATGCAATTTGGCAACCGGCAATGTAATTAGCATGCCGAATATTACTTGGAATGTGAATTGGAACGAAATCGCCAATAGATAAGACCATTTTACAATTTGGGCCCAAGTTAGAAGCAGAGCCTAAGGTGTAAATTATTGATAGTCCATATCTCGGAAACTATAAGAGATAATGCAATTTCGCAACCGGCAATGTAATTAGCATGCCGAATATCACTTGGAATGTGAATTGGGACGAAATCGCCAATAGATAAGACCATTTTACAATTTGGGCCCAAGTTAGAAGCAGAGCCTAAGGTGTAAATTATCGATAGTCCATATCTCGGAAACTATAAGAGATAATGCAATTTGGCAACCGGCAATGTAATTAGCATGCCGAATATTACTTGGAATGTGAATTGGAACGAAATCGCTAATAGATAAGACCATTTTACAATTTGGGCCCAAGTTAGAAGCAGAGCCTAAGGTGTAAATTATCGATAGTCCATATCTCGGAAACTATAAGAGATAATGCAATTTGGCAACCGGCAATGTAATTAGCATGCCGAATATTACTTGGAATGTGAATTGGAACGAAATCGCCAATAGATAAGGCCATTTTACAATTTGGGCCCAAGTTAGAAGCAGAACCTAAGGTGTAAATTATCGATAGTCCATATCTCGGACACTATACGAGATAATGCAATTTGGCAACCGGCAATGTAATTAGCATGCCGAATATTACTTGGAATGTGAATTGGAACGAAATCGCCAATAGATAAGACCATTTTACAATTTGGGCCCAAGTTAGAAGCAGAGCCTAAGGTGTAAATTATCGATAGTCCATATCTCGGAAACTATAAGAGATAATGCAATTTGGCAACCGGCAATGTAATTAGCATGCCGAATATTACTTGGAATGTGAATTGGAACGAAATCGCCAATAGATAAGACCATTTTACAATTTGGGCCCAAGTTAGAAGCAGAGCCTAAGGTGTAAATTATCGATAGTCCATATCTCGGAAACTATAAGAGATAATGCAATTTGGCAACCGGCAATGTAATTAGCATGCCGAATATTACTTGGAATGTGAATTGGAACGAAATCGCCAATAGATAAGACCATTTTACAATTTGGGCCCAAGTTAGAAGCAGAGCCTAAGGTGTAAATTATCGATAGTCCATATCTCGGAAACTATAAGAGATAATGCAATTTGGCAACCGGCAATGTAATTAGCATGCCGAATATTACTTGGAATGTGAATTGGAACGAAATCGCCAATAGATAAGACCATTTTACAATTTGGGTCCAAGTTAGAAGCAGAGCCTAAGGTGTAAATTATCGATAGTCCATATCTCGGAAACTATAAGAGATAATGCAATTTGGCAACCGGCAATGTAATTAGCATGCCGAATATTACTTGGAATGTGAATTGGAACGAAATCGCCAATAGATAAGACCATTTTACAATTTGGGCCCAAGTTAGAAGCAGAGCCTATGGTGTAAATTATCGATAGTCCATATCTCGGAAACTATAAGAGATAATGCAATTTGGCAACCGGCAATGTAATTAGCATGCCGAATATTACTTGGAATGTGAATTGGAACGAAATCGCCAATAGATAAGACCATTTTACAATTTGGGCCCAAGTTAGAAGAAGAGCCTAAGGTGTAAATTATCGATAGTCCATATCTCGGAAACTATAAGAGATAATGCAATTTGGCAACCGGCAATGTAATTAGCATGCCGAATATTACTTGGAATGTGAATTGGAACGAAATCGCCAATAGATAAGACCATTTTACAATTTGGGCCCAAGTTATAAGCAGAGCCTATGGTGTAAATTATCGATAGTCCATATCTCGGAAACTATAAGAGATAATGCAATTTGGCAACCGGCAATGTAATTAGCATGCCGAATATTACTTGGAATGTGAATTGGAACGAAATCGCCAATAGATAAGACCATTTTACAATTTGGGCCCAAGTTAGAAGCAGAGCCTAAGGTGTAAATTATCGATAGTCCATATCTCGGAAACTATAAGAGATAATGCAATTTGGCAACCGGCAATGTAATTAGCATGCCAAATATTACTTGGAATGTGAATTGGAACGAAATCGCCAATAGATAAGACCATTTTACAATTTGGGCCCAAGTTAGAAGCAGAGCCTAAGGTGTAAATTATCGATAGTCCATATCTCGGAAACTATAAGAGATAATGCAATTTGGCAACCGGCAATGTAATTAGCATGCCGAATTTTACTTGGAATGTGAATTGGAACGAAATCGCCAATAGATAAGACCATTTTACAATTTGGGTCCAAGTTAGAAGCAGAGCCTAAGGTGTAAATTATCGATAGTCCATATCTCGGAAACTATAAGAGATAATGCAATTTGGCAACCGGCAATGTAATTAGCATGCCGAATATTACTTGGAGTGTGAATTGGAACGAAATCGCCAATAGATAAGACCATTTTACAATTTGGGCCCAAGTTAGAAGCAGAGCCTAAGGTGTAAATTATCGATAGTCCATATCTCGGAAACTATAAAAGTTAATGCAATTTGGCAACCGGCAATGTAATTAGCATGCCGAATATTACTTGGAATGTGAATTGGAACGAAATCGCCAATAGATAAGACCATTTTACAATTTGGGCCCAAGTTAGAAGCAGAGCCTATGGTGTAAATAATCGATAGTCCATATCTCGGAAACTATAAGAGATAATGCAATTTGGCAACCGGCAATGTAATTAGCATGCCGAATATTACTTGGAATGTGAATTGGAACGAAATCGCCAATAGATAAGACCATTTTACAATTTGGGCCCAAGTTATAAGCAGAGCCTATGGTGTAAATTATCGATAGTCCATATCTCGGAAACTATAAGAGATAATGCAATTTGGCAACCGGCAATGTAATTAGCATGCCGAATATTACTTGGAATGTGAATTGGAACGAAATCGCTAATAGATAAGACCATTTTACAATTTGGGCCCAAGTTAGAAGCAGAGCCTAAGGTGTAAATTATCGATAGTCCATATCTCGGAAACTATAAGAGATAATGCAATTTCGCAACCGGCAATGTAATTAGCATGCCGAATATTACTTGGAGTGTGAATTGGAACGAAATCGCCAATAGATAAGACCATTTTACAATTTGGGCCCAAGTTAGAAGCAGAGCCTAAGGTGTAAATTATCGATAGTCCATATCTCGGAAACTATAAGAGATAATGCAATTTGGCAACCGGCAATGTAATTAGCATGCCGAATATTACTTGAAATGTGAATTGGAACGAAATCGCCAATAGATAAGACCATTTTACAATTTGGGCCCAAGTTAGAAGCAGAGCCTAAGGTGTAAATTATCGATAGTCCATATCTCGGAAACTATAAGAGATAATGCAATTTGGCAACCGGCAATGTAATTAGCATGCCGAATATTACTTGGAATGTGAATTGGAACGAAATCGCCAATAGATAAGACCATTTTACAATTTGGGCCCAAGTTAGAAGCAGAGCCTAAGGTGTAAATTATCGATAGTCCATATCTCGGAAACTATAAGAGATAATGCAATTTGGCAACCGGCAATGTAATTAGCATGCCGAATATTACTTGGAATGTGAATTGGAACGAAATCGCCAATAGGTAAGACCATTTTACAATTTGGGCCCAAGTTAGAAGCAGAGCCTAAGGTGTAAATTATCGATAGTCCATATCTCGGAAACTATAAGAGATAATGCAATTTGGCAACCGGCAATGTAATTAGCATGCCGAATATTACTTGGAATGTGAATTGGAACGAAATCGCCAATAGATAAGGCCATTTTACAATTTGGGCCCAAGTTAGAAGCAGAGCCTAAGGTGTAAATTATCGATAGTCCATATCTCGGACACTATAAGAGATAATGCAATTTGGCAACCGGCAATGTAATTAGCATGCCGAATATTACTTGGAATGTGAATTGGAACGAAATCGCCAATAGATAAGACCATTTTACAATTTGGGCCCAAGTTAGAAGCAGAGCCTAAGGTGTAAATTATCGATAGTCCATATCTCGGAAACTATAAGAGATAATGCAATTTGGCAACCGGCAATGTAATTAGCATGCCGAATATTACTTGGAATGTGAATTGGAACGAAATCGCCAATAGATAAGACCATTTTACAATTTGGGTCCAAGTTAGAAGCAGAGCCTAAGGTGTAAATTATCGATAGTCCATATCTCGGAAACTATAAGAGATAATGCAATTTGGCAACCGGCAATGTAATTAGCATGCCGAATATTACTTGGAATGTGAATTGGAACGAAATCGCTAATAGATAAGACCATTTTACAATTTGGGCCCAAGTTAGAAGCAGAGCCTAAGGTGTAAATTATCGATAGTCCATATCTCGGAAACTATAAGAGATAATGCAATTTCGCAACCGGCAATGTAATTAGCATGCCGAATATTACTTGGAGTGTGAATTGGAACGAAATCGCCAATAGATAAGACCATTTTACAATTTGGGCCCAAGTTAGAAGCAGAGCCTAAGGTGTAAATTATCGATAGTCCATATCTCGGAAACTATAAGAGATAATGCAATTTGGCAACCGGCAATGTAATTAGCATGCCGAATATTACTTGAAATGTGAATTGGAACGAAATCGCCAATAGATAAGACCATTTTACAATTTGGGCCCAAGTTAGAAGCAGAGCCTAAGGTGTAAATTATCGATAGTCCATATCTCGGAAACTATAAGAGATAATGCAATTTGGCAACCGGCAATGTAATTAGCATGCCGAATATTACTTGGAATGTGAATTGGAACGAAATCGCCAATAGATAAGACCATTTTACAATTTGGGCCCAAGTTAGAAGCAGAGCCTAAGGTGTAAATTATCGATAGTCCATATCTCGGAAACTATAAGAGATAATGCAATTTGGCAACCGGCAATGTAATTAGCATGCCGAATATTACTTGGAATGTGAATTGGAACGAAATCGCCAATAGGTAAGACCATTTTACAATTTGGGCCCAAGTTAGAAGCAGAGCCTAAGGTGTAAATTATCGATAGTCCATATCTCGGAAACTATAAGAGATAATGCAATTTGGCAACCGGCAATGTAATTAGCATGCCGAATATTACTTGGAATGTGAATTGGAACGAAATCGCCAATAGATAAGGCCATTTTACAATTTGGGCCCAAGTTAGAAGCAGAGCCTAAGGTGTAAATTATCGATAGTCCATATCTCGGACACTATAAGAGATAATGCAATTTGGCAACCGGCAATGTAATTAGCATGCCGAATATTACTTGGAATGTGAATTGGAACGAAATCGCCAATAGATAAGACCATTTTACAATTTGGGCCCAAGTTAGAAGCAGAGCCTAAGGTGTAAATTATCGATAGTCCATATCTCGGAAACTATAAGAGATAATGCAATTTGGCAACCGGCAATGTAATTAGCATGCCGAATATTACTTGGAATGTGAATTGGAACGAAATCGCCAATAGATAAGACCATTTTGCAATTTGGGCCCAAGTTAGAAGCAGAGCCTAAGGTGTAAATTATCGATAGTCCATATCTCGGAAACTATAAGAGATAATGCAATTTGGCAACCGGCAATGTAATTAGCATGCCGAATATTACTTGGAATGTGAATTGGAACGAAATCGCCAATAGATAAGACCATTTTACAATTTGGGCCCAAGTTAGAAGCAGAGCCTAAGGTGTAAATTATCGATAGTCCATATCTCGGAAACTATAAGAGATAATGCAATTTGGCAACCGGCAATGTAATTAGCATGCCGAATATTACTTGGAATGTGAATTGGAACGAAATCGCCAATAGGTAAGACCATTTTACAATTTGGGCCCAAGTTAGAAGCAGAGCCTAAGGTGTAAATTATCGATAGTCCATATCTCGGAAACTATAAGAGATAATGCAATTTGGCAACCGGCAATGTAATTAGCATGCCGAATATTACTTGGAATGTGAATTGGAACGAAATCGCTAATAGATAAGGCCATTTTACAATTTGGGCCCAAGTTAGAAGCAGAGCCTAAGGTGTAAATTATCGATAGTCCATATCTCGGACACTATAAGAGATAATGCAATTTGGCAACCGGCAATGTAATTAGCATGCCGAATATTACTTGGAATGTGAATTGGAACGAAATCGCCAATAGATAAGACCATTTTACAATTTGGGCCCAAGTTAGAAGCAGAGCCTAAGGTGTAAATTATCGATAGTCCATATCTCGGAAACTATAAGAGATAATGCAATTTGGCAACCGGCAATGTAATTAGCATGCCGAATATTACTTGGAATGTGAATTGGAACGAAATCGCCAATAGATAAGACCATTTTACAATTTGGCTCCAAGTTAGAAGCAGAGCCTAAGGTGTAAATTATCGATAGTCCATATCTCGGAAACTATAAGAGATAATGCAATTTGGCAACCGGCAATGTAATTAGCATGCCGAATATTACTTGGAATGTGAATTGGAACGAAATCGCCAATAGATAAGACCATTTTACAATTTGGGCCCAAGTTATAAGCAGAGCCTATGGTGTAAATTATCGATAGTCCATATCTCGGAAACTATAAGAGATAATGCAATTTGGCAACCGGCAATGTAATTAGCATGCCGAATATTACTTGGAATGTGAATTGGAACGAAATCGCCAATAGATAAGACCATTTTACAATTTGGGCCCAAGTTAGAAGCAGAGCCTAAGGTGTAAATTATCGATAGTCCATATCTCGGAAACTATAAGAGATAATGCAATTTGGCAACCGGCAATGTAATTAGCATGCCGAATATTACTTGGAATGTGAATTGGAACGAAATCGCCAATAGATAAGACCATTTTACAATTTGGGTCCAAGTTAGAAGCAGAGCCTAAGGTGTAAATTATCGATAGTCCATATCTCGGAAACTATAAGAGATAATGCAATTTGGCAACCGGCAATGTAATTAGCATGCCGAATATTACTTGGAATGTGAATTGGAACGAAATCGCCAATAGATAAGACCATTTTACAATTTGGGCCCAAGTTAGAAGCAGAGCCTAAGGTGTAAATTATCGATAGTCCATATCTCGGAAACTATAAAAGTTAATGCAATTTGGCAACCGGCAATGTAATTAGCATGCCGAATATTACTTGGAATGTGAATTGGAACGAAATCGCCAATAGATAAGACCATTTTGCAATTTGGGCCCAAGTTAGAAGCAGAGCCTAAGGTGTAAATTATCGATAGTCCATATCTCGGAAACTATAAGAGATAATGCAATTTGGCAACCGGCAATGTAATTAGCATGCCGAATATTACTTGGAATGTGAATTGGAACGAAATCGCCAATAGATAAGACCATTTTACAATTTGGGCCCAAGTTAGAAGCAGAGCCTAAGGTGTAAATTATCGATAGTCCATATCTCGGAAACTATAAGAGATAATGCAATTTGGCAACCGGCAATGTAATTAGCATGCCGAATATTACTTGGAATGTGAATTGGAACGAAATCGCCAATAGGTAAGACCATTTTACAATTTGGGCCCAAGTTAGAAGCAGAGCCTAAGGTGTAAATTATCGATAGTCCATATCTCGGAAACTATAAGAGATAATGCAATTTGGCAACCGGCAATGTAATTAGCATGCCGAATATTACTTGGAATGTGAATTGGAACGAAATCGCCAATAGATAAGGCCATTTTACAATTTGGGCCCAAGTTAGAAGCAGAGCCTAAGGTGTAAATTATCGATAGTCCATATCTCGGACACTATAAGAGATAATGCAATTTGGCAACCGGCAATGTAATTAGCATGCCGAATATTACTTGGAATGTGAATTGGAACGAAATCGCCAATAGATAAGACCATTTTACAATTTGGGCCCAAGTTAGAAGCAGAGCCTAAGGTGTAAATTATCGATAGTCCATATCTCGGAAACTATAAGAGATAATGCAATTTGGCAACCGGCAATGTAATTAGCATGCCGAATATTACTTGGAATGTGAATTGGAACGAAATCGCCAATAGATAAGACCATTTTACAATTTGGCTCCAAGTTAGAAGCAGAGCCTAAGGTGTAAATTATCGATAGTCCATATCTCGGAAACTATAAGAGATAATGCAATTTGGCAACCGGCAATGTAATTAGCATGCCGAATATTACTTGGAATGTGAATTGGAACGAAATCGCCAATAGATAAGACCATTTTACAATTTGGGCCCAAGTTATAAGCAGAGCCTATGGTGTAAATTATCGATAGTCCATATCTCGGAAACTATAAGAGATAATGCAATTTGGCAACCGGCAATGTAATTAGCATGCCGAATATTACTTGGAATGTGAATTGGAACGAAATCGCCAATAGATAAGACCATTTTACAATTTGGGCCCAAGTTATAAGCAGAGCCTATGGTGTAAATTATCGATAGTCCATATCTCGGAAACTATAAGAGATAATGCAATTTGGCAACCGGCAATGTAATTAGCATGCCGAATATTACTTGGAATGTGAATTGGAACGAAATCGCCAATAGATAAGACCATTTTACAATTTGGGCCCAAGTTAGAAGCAGAGCCTAAAGTGTAAATTATCGATAGTCCATATCTCGGAAACTATAAGAGATAATGCAATTTGGCAACCGGCAATGTAATTAGCATGCCGAATATTACTTGGAATGTGAATTGGAACGAAATCGCCAATAGATAAGACCATTTTACAATTTGGGCCCAAGTTATAAGCAGAGCCTATGGTGTAAATTATCGATAGTCCATATCTCGGAAACTATAAGAGATAATGCAATTTGGCAACCGGCAATGTAATTAGCATGCCGAATATTACTTGGAATGTGAATTGGAACGAAATCGCCAATAGATAAGACCATTTTACAATTTGGGCCCAAGTTAGAGGCAGAGCCTAAGGTGTAAATTATTGATAGTCCATAACTCGGAAACTATAAGAGATAATGCAATTTCGCAACCGGCAATGTAATTAGCATGCCGAATATCACTTGGAATGTGAATTGGGACGAAATCGCCAATAGATAAGACCATTTTACAATTTGGGCCCAAGTTAGAAGCAGAGCCTAAGGTGCAAATTATTGATAGTCCATATCTCGGAAACTATAAGAGATAATGCAATTTCGCAACCGGCAATGTAATTAGCATGCCGAATTTCACTTGGAATGTGAATTGGGACGAAATCGCCAATAGACAAGACCATTTTACAATTTGGACCCAAGTTAGAAGCAGAGCCTAAGGTGTAAATTATCGATAGTCCATATCTCGGAAACTATAAGAGATAATGCAATTTGGCAACCGGCAATGTAATTAGCATGCCGAATATTACTTGGAATGTGAATTGGAACGAAATCGCCAATAGATAAGACCATTTTACAATTTGGGCCCAAGTTAGAAGCAGAGCCTAAGGTGTAAATTATCGATAGTCCATATCTCGGAAACTATAAAAGTTAATGCAGTTTGGCAACCGGCAATGTAATTAGCATGCCGAATATTACTTGGAATGTGAATTGGAACGAAATCGCCAATAGATAAGACCATTTTACAATTTGGGCCCAAGTTAGAAGCAGAGCCTAAGGTGTAAATTATCGATAGTCCATATCTGGGAAACTATAAGAGATAATGCAATTTGGCAACCGGCAATGTAATTAGCATGCCGAATATTACTTGGAATGTGAATTGGAACGAAATCGCCAATAGATAAGACCATTTTACAATTTGGGCCCAAGTTAGAAGCAGAGCCTAAGGTGTAAATTATCGATAGTCCATATCTCGGAAACTATAAGAGATAATGCAATTTGGCAACCGGCAATGTAATTAGCATGCCGAATATTACTTGGAATGTGAATTGGAACGAAATCGCCAATAGATAAGACCATTTTACAATTTGGGCCCAAGTTATAAGCAGAGCCTATGGTGTAAATTATCGATAGTCCATATCTCGGAAACTATAAGAGATAATGCAATTTGGCTACCGGCAATGTAATTAGCATGCCGAATATTACTTGGAATGTGAATTGGAACGAAATCGCTAATAGATAAGACCATTTTACAATTTGGGCCCAAGTTAGAAGCAGAGCCTAAGGTGTAAATTATCGATAGTATATATCTCGGAAACTATAAGAGATAATGCAATTTCGCAACCGGCAATGTAATTAGCATGCCGAATATTACTTGGAATGTGAATTGGAACGAAATCGCCAATAGATAAGACCATTTTACAATTTGGGCCCAAGTTAGAAGCAGAGCCTAAAGTGTAAATTATCGATAGTCCATATCTCGGAAACTATAAGAGATAATGCAATTTGGCAACCGGCAATGTAATTAGCATGCCGAATATTACTTGGAATGTGAATTGGAACGAAATCGCCAATAGATAAAACCATTTTACAATTTGGGCCCAAGTTAGAAGCAGAGCCTAAGGTGTAAATTATCGATAGTCCATATCTCGGAAACTATAAGAGATAATGCAATTTCGCAACCGGCAATGTAATTAGCATGCCGAATATCACTTGGAATGTTAATTGGGACGAAATCGCCAATAGATAAGACCATTTTACAATTTGGGCCCAAGTTAGAAGCAGAGCCTAAGGTGTAAATTATCGATAGTCCATATCTCGGAAACTATAAGAGATAATGCAATTTGGCAACCGGCAATGTAATTAGCATGCCGAATATTACTTGGAATGTGAATTGGAACGAAATCGCCAATAGATAAGACCATTTTACAATTTGGGCCCAAGTTAGAAGCAGAGCCTAAAGTGTAAATTATCGATAGTCCATATCTCGGAAACTATAAGAGATAATGCAATTTGGCAACCGGCAATGTAATTAGCATGCCGAATATTACTTGGAATGTGAATTGGAACGAAATCGCCAATAGATAAGACCATTTTACAATTTGGGCCCAAGTTATAAGCAGAGCCTATGGTGTAAATTATCGATAGTCCATATCTCGGAAACTATAAGAGATAATGCAATTTGGCAACCGGCAATGTAATTAGCATGCCGAATATTACTTGGAATGTGAATTGGAACGAAATCGCCAATAGATAAGACCATTTTACAATTTGGGCCCAAGTTAGAAGCAGAGCCTAAGGTGTAATTTATTGATAGTCCATATCTCGGAAACTATAAGAGATAATGCAATTTCGCAACCGGCAATGTAATTAGCATGCCGAATATCACTTGGAATGTGAATTGGGACGAAATCGCCAATAGATAAGACCATTTTACAATTTGGGCCCAAGTTAGAAGCAGAGCCTAAGGTGTAAATTATTGATAGTCCATATCTCGGAAACTATAAGAGATAATGCAATTTCGCAACCGGCAATGTAATTAGCATGCCGAATTTCACTTGGAATGTGAATTGGGACGAAATCGCCAATAGATAAGACCATTTTACAATTTGGGCCCAAGTTAGAAGCAGAGCCTAAGGTGTAAATTATCGATAGTCCATATCTCGGAAACTATAAGAGATAATGCAATTTGGCAACCGGCAATGTAATTAGCATGCCGAATATTACTTGGAATGTGAATTGGAACGAAATCGCCAATAGATAAGACCATTTTACAATTTGGGCCCAAGTTAGAAGCAGAGCCTAAGGTGTAAATTATCGATAGTCCATATCTCGGAAACTATAAAAGTTAATGCAATTTGGCAACCGGCAATGTAATTAGCATGCCGAATATTACTTGGAATGTGAATTGGAACGAAATCGCCAATAGATAAGACCATTTTACAATTTGGGCCCAAGTTAGAAGCAGAGCCTAAGGTGTAAATTATCGATAGTCCATATCTCGGAAACTATAAGAGATAATGCAATTTGGCAACCGGCAATGTAATTAGCATGCCGAATATTACTTGGAATGTGAATTGGAACGAAATCGCCAATAGATAAGACCATTTTACAATTTGGGCCCAAGTTAGAAGCAGAGCCTAAGGTGTAAATTATCGATAGTCCATATCTCGGAAACTCTAAGAGATAATGCAATTTGGCAACCGGCAATGTAATTAGCATGCCGAATATTACTTGGAATGTGAATTGGAACGAAATCGCCAATAGATAAGACCATTTTACAATTTGGGCCCAAGTTATAAGCAGAGCCTATGGTGTAAATTATCGATAGTCCATATCTCGGAAACTATAAGAGATAATGCAATTTGGCTACCGGCAATGTAATTAGCATGCCGAATATTACTTGGAATGTGAATTGGAACGAAATCGCTAATAGATAAGACCATTTTACAATTTGGGCCCAAGTTAGAAGCAGAGCCTAAGGTGTAAATTATCGATAGTATATATCTCGGAAACTATAAGAGATAATGCAATTTCGCAACCGGCAATGTAATTAGCATGCCGAATATTACTTGGAGTGTGAATTGGAACGAAATCGCCAATAGATAAGACCATTTTACAATTTGGGCCCAAGTTAGAAGCAGAGCCTAAGGTGTAAATTATCGATAGTCCATATCTCGGAAACTATAAGAGATAATGCAATTTGGCAACCGGCAATGTAATTAGCATGCCGAATATTACTTGGAATGTGAATTGGAACGAAATCGCCAATAGATAAGACCATTTTACAATTTGGGCCCAAGTTAGAAGCAGAGCCTAAGGTGTAAATTATCGATAGTCCATATCTCGGAAACTATAAGAGATAATGCAATTTGGCAACCGGCAATGTAATTAGCATGCCGAATATTACTCGGAATGTGAATTGGAACGAAATCGCCAATAGATAAGACCATTTTACAATTTGGGCCCAAGTTAGAAGCAGAGCCTAAGGTGTAAATTATCGACAGTCCATATCTCGGAAACTATAAGAGATAATGCAATTTGGCAACCGGCAATGTAATTAGCATGCCGAATATTACTTGGAATGTGAATTGGAACGAAATCGCCAATAGATAAGACCATTTTACAATATGGGCCCAAGTTAGAAGCAGAGCCTAAGGTGTAAATTATCGATAGTCCATATCTCGGAAACTATAAGAGATAATGCAATTTGGCAACCGGCAATGTAATTAGCATGCCGAATATTACTTGGAATGTGAATTGGAACGAAATCGCCAATAGATAAGACCATTTTACAATTTGGGCCCAAGTTAGAAGCAGAGCCTAAGGTGTAAATTATTGATAGTCCATATCTCGGAAACTATAAGAGATAATGCAATTTCGCAACCGGCAATGTAATTAGCATGCCGAATATCACTTGGAATGTGAATTGGGACGAAATCGCCAATAGATAAGACCATTTTACAATTTGGGCCCAAGTTAGAAGCAGAGCCTAAGGTGTAAATTATCGATAGTCCATATCTCGGAAACTATAAGAGATAATGCAATTTCGCAACCGGCAATGTAATTGGTGAATTGGGACGAAATCGCCAATAGATAAGACCATTTTACAATTTGGGCCCAAGTTAGAAGCAGAGCCTAAGGTGTAAATTATCGATAGTCCATATCTCGGAAACTATAATAGATAATGCAATTTGGCAACCGGCAATGTAATTAGCATGCCGAATATTACTTGGAATGTGAATTGGAACGAAATCGCCAATAGATAAGACCATTTTACAATTTGGGCCCAAGTTAGAAGCAGAGCCTAAGGTGTAAATTATTGATAGTCCATATCTCGGACACTATAAGAGATAATGCAATTTCGCAACCGGCAATGTAATTAGCGTGCCGAATATTACTTGGAATGTGAATAGGAACGAAATCGCCAATAGATAAGACCATTTTACAATTTGGGCCCAAGTTAGAAGCAGAGACTAAGGTGTAAATTGTCGATAGTCCATATCTCGGAAACTATAAGAGATAATGCAATTTGGCAACCGGCAATATAATTAGCATGCCGAATATTACTTGGAATGTGAATTGGAACGAAATCGCCAATAGATAAGACCATTTTACAATTTGGGCCCAAGTTAGAAGCAGAGCCTAAGGTGTAAATTATCGATAGTCCATATCTCGGAAACTATAAGAGATAATGCAATTTGGCAACCGGCAATGTAATTAGCATGCCGAATATTACTTGGAATGTGAATTGGAACGAAATCGCCAATAGATAAGACCATTTTACAATTTGGGCCCAAGTTATAAGCAGAGCCTATGGTGTAAATTATCGATAGTCCATATCTCGGAAACTATAAGAGATAATGCAATTTGGCAACCGGCAATGTAATTAGCATGCCGAATATTACTTGGAATGTGAATTGGAACGAAATCGCTAATAGATAAGACCATTTTACAATTTGGGCCCAAGTTAGAAGCAGAGCCTAAGGTGTAAATTATCGATAGTCCATATCTCGGAAACTATAAGAGATAATGCAATTTGGCAACCGGCAATGTAATTAGCATGCCGAATATTACTTGGAATGTGAATTGGAACGAAATCGCCAATAGATAAGGCCATTTTACAATTTGGGCCCAAGTTAGAAGCAGAACCTAAGGTGTAAATTATCGATAGTCCATATCTCGGACACTATACGAGATAATGCAATTTGGCAACCGGCAATGTAATTAGCATGCCGAATATTACTTGGAATGTGAATTGGAACGAAATCGCCAATAGATAAGACCATTTTACAATTTGGGCCCAAGTTAGAAGCAGAGCCTAAGGTGTAAATTATCGATAGTCCATATCTCGGAAACTATAAGAGATAATGCAATTTGGCAACCGGCAATGTAATTAGCATGCCGAATATTACTTGGATTGTGAATTGGAACGAAATCGCCAATAGATAAGACCATTTTACAATTTGGGCCCAAGTTAGAAGCAGAGCCTAAGGTGTAAATTATCGATAGTCCATATCTCGGAAACTATAAGAGATAATGCAATTTGGCAACCGGCAATGTAATTAGCATGCCGAATATTACTTGGAATGTGAATTGGAACGAAATCGCCAATAGATAAGACCATTTTACAATTTGGGCCCAAGTTAGAAGCAGAGCCTAAGGTGTAAATTATCGATAGTCCATATCTCGGAAACTATAAGAGATAATGCAATTTGGCAACCGGCAATGTAATTAGCATGCCGAATATTACTTGGAATGTGAATTGGAACGAAATCGCCAATAGATAAGACCATTTTACAATTTGGGTCCAAGTTAGAAGCAGAGCCTAAGGTGTAAATTATCGATAGTCCATATCTCGGAAACTATAAGAGATAATGCAATTTGGCAACCGGCAATGTAATTAGCATGCCGAATATTACTTGGAATGTGAATTGGAACGAAATCGCCAATAGATAAGACCATTTTACAATTTGGGCCCAAGTTAGAAGCAGAGCCTATGGTATAAATTATCGATAGTCCATATCTCGGAAACTATAAGAGATAATGCAATTTGGCAACCGGCAATGTAATTAGCATGCCGAATATTACTTGGAATGTGAATTGGAACGAAATCGCCAATAGATAAGACCATTTTACAATTTGGGCCCAAGTTAGAAGAAGAGCCTAAGGTGTAAATTATCGATAGTCCATATCTCGGAAACTATAAGAGATAATGCAATTTGGCAACCGGCAATGTAATTAGCATGCCGAATATTACTTGGAATGTGAATTGGAACGAAATCGCCAATAGATAAGACCATTTTACAATTTGGGCCCAAGTTATAAGCAGAGCCTATGGTGTAAATTATCGATAGTCCATATCTCGGAAACTATAAGAGATAATGCAATTTGGCAACCGGCAATGTAATTAGCATGCCGAATATTACTTGGAATGTGAATTGGAACGAAATCGCCAATAGATAAGACCATTTTACAATTTGGGCCCAAGTTAGAAGCAGAGCCTAAGGTGTAAATTATCGATAGTCCATATCTCGGAAACTATAAGAGATAATGCAATTTGGCAACCGGCAATGTAATTAGCATGCCAAATATTACTTGGAATGTGAATTGGAACGAAATCGCCAATAGATAAGACCATTTTACAATTTGGGCCCAAGTTAGAAGCAGAGCCTAAGGTGTAAATTATCGATAGTCCATATCTCGGAAACTATAAGAGATAATGCAATTTGGCAACCGGCAATGTAATTAGCATGCCGAATATTACTTGGAATGTGAATTGGAACGAAATCGCCAATAGATAAGACCATTTTACAATTTGGGTCCAAGTTAGAAGCAGAGCCTAAGGTGTAAATTATCGATAGTCCATATCTCGGAAACTATAAGAGATAATGCAATTTGGCAACCGGCAATGTAATTAGCATGCCGAATATTACTTGGAATGTGAATTGGAACGAAATCGCCAATAGATAAGACCATTTTACAATTTGGGCCCAAGTTAGAAGCAGAGCCTATGGTGTAAATTATCGATAGTCCATATCTCGGAAACTATAAGAGATAATGCAATTTGGCAACCGGCAATGTAATTAGCATGCCGAATATTACTTGGAATGTGAATTGGAACGAAATCACCAATAGATAAGACCATTTTACAATTTTGGCCCAAGTTAGAAGCAGAGCCTAAGGTGTAAATTATCGATAGTCCATATCTCGGAAACTATAAAAGTTAATGCAATTTGGCAACCGGCAATGTAATTAGCATGCCGAATATTACTTGGAATGTGAATTGGAACGAAATCGCCAATAGATAAGACCATTTTACAATTTGGGCCCAAGTTAGAAGCAGAGCCTATGGTGTAAATAATCGATAGTCCATATCTCGGAAACTATAAGAGATAATGCAATTTGGCAACCGGCAATGTAATTAGCATGCCGAATATTACTTGGAATGTGAATTGGAACGAAATCGCCAATAGATAAGACCATTTTACAATTTGGGCCCAAGTTATAAGCAGAGCCTATGGTGTAAATTATCGATAGTCCATATCTCGGAAACTATAAGAGATAATGCAATTTGGCAACCGGCAATGTAATTAGCATGCCGAATATTACTTGGAATGTGAATTGGAACGAAATCGCTAATAGATAAGACCATTTTACAATTTGGGCCCAAGTTAGAAGCAGAGCCTAAGGTGTAAATTATCGATAGTCCATATCTCGGAAACTATAAGAGATAATGCAATTTCGCAACCGGCAATGTAATTAGCATGCCGAATATTACTTGGAGTGTGAATTGGAACGAAATCGCCAATAGATAAGACCATTTTACAATTTGGGCCCAAGTTAGAAGCAGAGCCTAAGGTGTAAATTATCGATAGTCCATATCTCGGAAACTATAAGAGATAATGCAATTTGGCAACCGGCAATGTAATTAGCATGCCGAATATTACTTGGAATGTGAATTGGAACGAAATCGCCAATAGATAAGACCATTTTACAATTTGGGCCCAAGTTAGAAGCAGAGCCTAAGGTGTAAATTATCGATAGTCCATATCTCGGAAACTATAAGAGATAATGCAATTTGGCAACCGGCAATGTAATTAGCATGCCGAATATTACTTGGAATGTGAATTGGAACGAAATCGCCAATAGGTAAGACCATTTTACAATTTGGGCCCAAGTTAGAAGCAGAGCCTAAGGTGTAAATTATCGATAGTCCATATCTCGGAAACTATAAGAGATAATGCAATTTGGCAACCGGCAATGTAATTAGCATGCCGAATATTACTTGGAATGTGAATTGGAACGAAATCGCCAATAGATAAGGCCATTTTACAATTTGGGCCCAAGTTAGAAGCAGAGCCTAAGGTGTAAATTATCGATAGTCCATATCTCGGACACTATAAGAGATAATGCAATTTGGCAACCGGCAATGTAATTAGCATGCCGAATATTACTTGGAATGTGAATTGGAACGAAATCGCCAATAGATAAGACCATTTTACAATTTGGGCCCAAGTTAGAAGCAGAGCCTAAGGTGTAAATTATCGATAGTCCATATCTCGGAAACTATAAGAGATAATGCAATTTGGCAACCGGCAATGTAATTAGCATGCCGAATATTACTTGGAATGTGAATTGGAACGAAATCGCCAATAGATAAGACCATTTTACAATTTGGGTCCAAGTTAGAAGCAGAGCCTAAGGTGTAAATTATCGATAGTCCATATCTCGGAAACTATAAGAGATAATGCAATTTGGCAACCGGCAATGTAATTAGCATGCCGAATATTACTTGGAATGTGAATTGGAACGAAATCGCCAATAGATAAGACCATTTTACAATTTGGGCCCAAGTTAGAAGCAGAGCCTAAGGTGTAAATTATCGATAGTCCATATCTCGGAAACTATAAAAGTTAATGCAATTTGGCAACCGGCAATGTAATTAGCATGCCGAATATTACTTGGAATGTGAATTGGAACGAAATCGCCAATAGATAAGACCATTTTGCAATTTGGGCCCAAGTTAGAAGCAGAGCCTAAGGTGTAAATTATCGATAGTCCATATCTCGGAAACTATAAGAGATAATGCAATTTGGCAACCGGCAATGTAATTAGCATGCCGAATATTACTTGGAATGTGAATTGGAACGAAATCGCCAATAGATAAGACCATTTTACAATTTGGGCCCAAGTTAGAAGCAGAGCCTAAGGTGTAAATTATCGATAGTCCATATCTCGGAAACTATAAGAGATAATGCAATTTGGCAACCGGCAATGTAATTAGCATGCCGAATATTACTTGGAATGTGAATTGGAACGAAATCGCCAATAGGTAAGACCATTTTACAATTTGGGCCCAAGTTAGAAGCAGAGCCTAAGGTGTAAATTATCGATAGTCCATATCTCGGAAACTATAAGAGATAATGCAATTTGGCAACCGGCAATGTAATTAGCATGCCGAATATTACTTGGAATGTGAATTGGAACGAAATCGCCAATAGATAAGGCCATTTTACAATTTGGGCCCAAGTTAGAAGCAGAGCCTAAGGTGTAAATTATCGATAGTCCATATCTCGGACACTATAAGAGATAATGCAATTTGGCAACCGGCAATGTAATTAGCATGCCGAATATTACTTGGAATGTGAATTGGAACGAAATCGCCAATAGATAAGACCATTTTACAATTTGGGCCCAAGTTAGAAGCAGAGCCTAAGGTGTAAATTATCGATAGTCCATATCTCGGAAACTATAAGAGATAATGCAATTTGGCAACCGGCAATGTAATTAGCATGCCGAATATTACTTGGAATGTGAATTGGAACGAAATCGCCAATAGATAAGACCATTTTACAATTTGGCTCCAAGTTAGAAGCAGAGCCTAAGGTGTAAATTATCGATAGTCCATATCTCGGAAACTATAAGAGATAATGCAATTTGGCAACCGGCAATGTAATTAGCATGCCGAATATTACTTGGAATGTGAATTGGAACGAAATCGCCAATAGATAAGACCATTTTACAATTTGGGCCCAAGTTAGAAGCAGAGCCTATGGTGTAAATAATCGATAGTCCATATCTCGGAAACTATAAGAGATAATGCAATTTGGCAACCGGCAATGTAATTAGCATGCCGAATATTACTTGGAATGTGAATTGGAACGAAATCGCCAATAGATAAGACCATTTTACAATTTGGGCCCAAGTTAGAAGCAGAGCCTAAGGTGTAAATTATCGATAGTCCATATCTCGGAAACTATAAAAGTTAATGCAATTTGGCAACCGGCAATGTAATTAGCATGCCGAATATTACTTGGAATGTGAATTGGAACGAAATCGCCAATAGATAAGACCATTTTACAATTTGGGCCCAAGTTAGAAGCAGAGCCTAAGGTGTAAATTATCGATAGTCCATATCTCGGAAACTATAAGAGATAATGCAATTTGGCAACCGGCAATGTAATTAGCATGCCGAATATTACTTGGAATGTGAATTGGAACGAAATCGCCAATAGATAAGACCATTTTACAATTTGGGCCCAAGTTAGAAGCAGAGCCTAAGGTGTAAATTATCGATAGTCCATATCTCGGAAACTATAAGAGATAATGTAATTTGGCAACCGGCAATGTAATTAGCATGCCGAATATTACTTGGAATGTGAATTGGAACGAAATCGCCAATAGATAAGACCATTTTACAATTTGGGCCCAAGTTATAAGCAGAGCCTATGGTGTAAATTATCGATAGTCCATATCTCGGAAACTATAAGAGATAATGCAATTTGGCAACCGGCAATGTAATTAGCATGCCGAATATTACTTGGAATGTGAATTGGAACGAAATCGCTAATAGATAAGACCATTTTACAATTTGGGCCCAAGTTAGAAGCAGAGCCTAAGGTGTAAATTATCGATAGTCCATATCTCGGAAACTATAAGAGATAATGCAATTTCGCAACCGGCAATGTAATTAGCATGCCGAATATTACTTGGAGTGTGAATTGGAACGAAATCGCCAATAGATAAGACCATTTTACAATTTGGGCCCAAGTTAGAAGCAGAGCCTAAGGTGTAAATTATCGATAGTCCATATCTCGGAAACTATAAGAGATAATGCAATTTGGCAACCGGCAATGTAATTAGCATGCCAAATATTACTTGAAATGTGAATTGGAACGAAATCGCCAATAGATAAGACCATTTTACAATTTGGGCCCAAGTTAGAAGCAGAGCCTAAGGTGTAAATTATCGATAGTCCATATCTCGGAAACTATAAGAGATAATGCAATTTGGCAACCGGCAATGTAATTAGCATGCCGAATATTACTTGGAATGTGAATTGGAACGAAATCGCCAATAGATAAGACCATTTTACAATTTGGGCCCAAGTTAGAAGCAGAGCCTAAGGTGTAAATTATCGATAGTCCATATCTCGGAAACTATAAGAGATAATGCAATTTGGCAACCGGCAATGTAATTAGCATGCCGAATATTACTTGGAATGTGAATTGGAACGAAATCGCCAATAGATAAGACCATTTTACAATTTGGGCCCAAGTTAGAAGCAGAGCCTAAGGTGTAAATTATCGATAGTCCATATCTCGGAAACTATAAGAGATAATGCAATTTGGCAACCGGCAATGTAATTAGCATGCCGAATATTACTTGGAATGTGAATTGGAACGAAATCGCCAATAGATAAGACCATTTTACAATTTGGGCCCAAGTTAGAAGCAGAGCCTAAGGTGTAAATTATTGATAGTCCATATCTCGGAAACTATAAGAGATAATGCAATTTCGCAACCGGCAAAGTAATTAGCATGCCGAATATCGCTTGGAATGTGAATTGGGACGAAATCGCCAATAGATAAGACCATTTTACAATTTGGGCCCAAGTTAGAAGCAGAGCCTAAGGTGTAAATTATCGATAGTCCATATCTCGGAAACTATAAGAGATAATGCAATTTCGCAACCGGCAATGTAATTGGTGAATTGGGACGAAATCGCCAATAGATAAGACCATTTTACAATTTGGGCCCAAGTTAGAAGCAGAGCCTATGGTGTACATTATCGATAGTCCATATCTCGGAAACTATAAGAGATAATGCAATTTGACAACCGGCAATGTAATTAGCATGCCGAATATTACTTGGAATGTGAATTGGAACGAAATCGCCAATAGATAAGACCATTTTACAATTTGGGCCCAAGTTAGAAGCAGAGCCTAAGGTGTAAATTATCGATAGTCCATATCTCGGAAACTATAAGAGATAATGCAATTTGGCAACCGGCAATGTAATTAGCATGCCGAATATTACTTGGAATATGAATTGGAACGAAATCGCCAATAGATAAGACCATTTTACAATTTGGGTCCAAGTTAGAAGCAGAGCCTAAGGTGTAAATTATCGATAGTCCATATCTCGGAAACTATAAGAGATAATGCAATTTCGCAACCGGCAATGTAATTAGCATGCCGAATATTACTTGGAGTGTGAATTGGAACGAAATCGCCAATAGATAAGACCATTTTACAATTTGGGCCCAAGTTAGAAGCAGAGCCTAAGGTGTAAATTATCGATAGTCCATATCTCGGAAACTATAAGAGATAATGCAATTTGGCAACCGGCAATGTAATTAGCATGTCGAATATTACTTGGAATGTGAATTGGAACGAAATCGCCAATAGATAAGACCATTTTACAATTTGGGCCCAACTTAGAAGCAGAGCCTAAGGTGTAAATTATCGATAGTCCATATCTCGGAAACTATAAGAGATAATGCAATTTGGCAACCGGCAATGTAATTAGCATGCCGAATATTACTTGGAATGTGAATTGGAACGAAATCGCCAATAGATAAGACCATTTTACAATTTGGGCCCAAGTTAGAAGCAGAGCCTAAGGTGTAAATTATCGATAGTCCATATCTCGGAAACTATAAGAGATAATGCAATTTGGCAACCGGCAATGTAATTAGCATGCCGAATATTACTTGGAATGTGAATTGGAACGAAATCGCCAATAGATAAGACCATTTTACAATTTGGGCCCAAGTTAGAAGCAGAGCCTAAGGTGTAAATTATCGATAGTCCATATCTCGGAAACTATAAGAGATAATGCAATTTGGCAACCGGCAATGTAATTAGCATGCCGAATATTACTTGGAATGTGAATTGGAACGAAATCGCCAATAGATAAGACCATTTTACAATTTGGGCCCAAGTTATAAGCAGAGCCTATGGTGTAAATTATCGATAGTCCATATCTCGGAAACTATAAGAGATAATGCAATTTGGCAACCGGCAATGTAATTAGCATGCCGAATATTACTTGGAATGTGAATTGGAACGAAATCGCTAATAGATAAGACCATTTTACAATTTGGGCCCAAGTTAGAAGCAGAGCCTAAGGTGTAAATTATCGATAGTCCATATCTCGGAAACTATAAGAGATAATGCAATTTCGCAACCGGCAATGTAATTAGCATGCCGAATATTACTTGGAGTGTGAATTGGAACGAAATCGCCAATAGATAAGACCATTTTACAATTTGGGCCCAAGTTAGAAGCAGAGCCTAAGGTGTAAATTATCGATAGTCCATATCTCGGAAACTATAAGAGATAATGCAATTTGGCAACCGGCAATGTAATTAGCATGCCAAATATTACTTGAAATGTGAATTGGAACGAAATCGCCAATAGATAAGACCATTTTACAATTTGGGCCCAAGTTAGAAGCAGAGCCTAAGGTGTAAATTATCGATAGTCCATATCTCGGAAACTATAAGAGATAATGCAATTTGGCAACCGGCAATGTAATTAGCCTGCCGAATATTACTTGGAATGTGAATTGGAACGAAATCGCCAATAGATAAGACCATTTTACAATTTGGGCCCAAGTTAGAAGCAGAGCCTAAGGTGTAAATTATCGATAGTCCATATCTCGGAAACTATAAGAGATAATGCAATTTGGCAACCGGCAATGTAATTAGCATGCCGAATATTACTTGGAATGTGAATTGGAACGAAATCGCCAATAGATAAGACCATTTTACAATTTGGGCCCAAGTTAGAAGCAGAGCCTAAGGTGTAAATTATCGATAGTCCATATCTCGGAAACTATAAGAGATAATGCAATTTGGCAACCGGCAATGTAATTAGCATGCCGAATATTACTTGGAATGTGAATTGGAACGAAATCGCCAATAGATAAGACCATTTTACAATTTGGGCCCAAGTTAGAAGCAGAGCCTAAGGTGTAAATTATTGATAGTCCATATCTCGGAAACTATAAGAGATAATGCAATTTCGCAACCGGCAAAGTAATTAGCATGCCGAATATCGCTTGGAATGTGAATTGGGACGAAATCGCCAATAGATAAGACCATTTTACAATTTGGGCCCAAGTTAGAAGCAGAGCCTAAGGTGTAAATTATCAATAGTCCATATCTCGGAAACTATAAGAGATAATGCAATTTCGCAACCGGCAATGTAATTGGTGAATTGGGACGAAATCGCCAATAGATAAGACCATTTTACAATTTGGGCCCAAGTTAGAAGCAGAGCCTATGGTGTAAATTATCGATAGTCCATATCTCGGAAACTATAAGAGATAATGCAATTTGACAACCGGCAATGTAATTAGCATGCCGAATATTACTTGGAATGTGAATTGGAACGAAATCGCCAATAGATAAGACCATTTTACAATTTGGGCCCAAGTTAGAAGCAGAGCCTAAGGTGTAAATTATCGATAGTCCATATCTCGGAAACTATAAGAGATAATGCAATTTGGCAACCGGCAATGTAATTAGCATGCCGAATATTACTTGGAATATGAATTGGAACGAAATCGCCAATAGATAAGACCATTTTACAATTTGGGTCCAAGTTAGAAGCAGAGCCTAAGGTGTAAATTATCGATAGTCCATATCTCGGAAACTATAAGAGATAATGCAATTTCGCAACCGGCAATGTAATTAGCATGCCGAATATTACTTGGAGTGTGAATTGGAACGAAATCGCCAATAGACAAGACCATTTTACAATTTGGGCCCAAGTTAGAAGCAGAGCCTAAGGTGTAAATTATCGATAGTCCATATCTCGGAAACTATAAGAGATAATGCAATTTGGCAACCGGCAATGTAATTAGCATGTCGAATATTACTTGGAATGTGAATTGGAACGAAATCGCCAATAGATAAGACCATTTTACAATTTGGGCCCAAGTTAGAAGCAGAGCCTAAGGTGTAAATTATCGATAGTCCATATCTCGGAAACTATAAGAGATAATGCAATTTGGCAACCGGCAATGTAATTAGCATGCCGAATATTACTTGGAATGTGAATTGGAACGAAATCGCCAATAGATAAGACCATTTTACAATTTGGGCCCAAGTTAGAAGCAGAGCCTAAGGTGTAAATTATCGATAGTGCATATCTCGGAAACTATAAGAGATAATGCAATTTGGCAACCGGCAATGTAATTAGCATGCCGAATATTACTTGGAATGTGAATTGGAACGAAATCGCCAATAGATAAGACCATTTTACAATTTGGGCCCAAGTTAGAAGCAGAGCCTAAGGTGTAAATTATCGATAGTCCATATCTCGGAAACTATAAGAGATAATGCAATTTGGCAACCGGCAATGTAATTAGCATGCCGAATATTACTTGGAATGTGAATTGGAACGAAATCGCCAATAGATAAGACCATTTTACAATTTGGGCCCAAGTTAGAAGCAGAGCCTAAGGTGTAAATTATCGATAGTCCATATCTCGGAAACTATAAGAGATAATGCAATTTGGCAACCGGCAATGTAATTAGAATGCCGAATATTACTTGGAATGTGAATTGGAACGAAATCGCCAATAGATAAGGCCATTTTACAATTTGGGCCCAAGTTAGAAGCAGAGCCTAAGGTGTAAATTATCGATAGTCCATATCTCGGACACTATACGAGATAATGCAATTTGGCAACCGGCAATGTAATTAGCATGCCGAATATTACTTGGAATGTGAATTGGAACGAAATCGCCAATAGATAAGACCATTTTACAATTTGGGCCCAAGTTAGAAGCAGAGCCTAAGGTGTAAATTATCGATAGTCCATATCTCGGAAACTATAAGAGATAATGCAATTTGGCAACCGGCAATGTAATTAGCATGCCGAATATTACTTGGAATGTGAATTGGAACGAAATCGCCAATAGATAAGACCATTTTACAATTTGGGCCCAAGTTAGAAGCAGAGCATAAGGTGTAAATTATCGATAGTCCATATCTCGGAAACTATAAGAGATAATGCAATTTGGCAACCGGCAATGTAATTAGCATGCCGAATATTACTTGGAATGTGAATTGGAACGAAATCGCTAATAGATAAGACCATTTTACAATTTGGGTCCAAGTTAGAAGCAGAGCCTAAGGTGTAAATTATCGATAGTCCATATCTCGGAAACTATAAGAGATAATGCAATTTGGCAACCGGCAATGTAATTAGCATGCCGAATATTACTTGGAATGTGAATTGGAACGAAATCGCCAATAGATAAGACCATTTTACAATTTGGGCCCAAGTTAGAAGCAGAGCCTATGGTGTAAATTATCGATAGTCCATATCTCGGAAACTATAAGAGATAATGCAATTTGGCAACCGGCAATGTAATTAGCATGCCGAATATTACTTGGAATGTGAATTGGAACGAAATCGCCAATAGATAAGACCATTTTACAATTTGGGCCCAAGTTAGAAGCAGAGCCTAAGGTGTAAATTATCGATAGTCCATATCTCGGAAACTATAAGAGATAATGCAATTTGGCAACCGGCAATGTAATTAGCATGCCGAATATTACTTGGAATGTGAATTGGAACGAAATCGCTAATAGATAAGACCATTTTACAATTTGGGCCCAAGTTAGAAGCAGAGCCTAAGGTGTAAATTATCGATAGTCCATATCTCGGAAACTATAAGAGATAATGCAATTTCGCAACCGGCAATGTAATTAGCATGCCGAATATTACTTGGAATGTGAATTGGAACGAAATCGCCAATAGATAAGACCATTTTACAATTTGGGCCCAAGTTAGAAGCAGAGCCTAAGGTGTAAATTATCGATAGTCCATATCTCGGAAACTATAAGAGATAATGCAATTTCGCAACCGGCAATGTAATTAGCATGCCGAATATTACTTGGAATGTGAATTGGAACGAAATCGCCAATAGATAAGACCATTTTACAATTTGGGCCCAAGTTATAAGCAGAGCCTATGGTGTAAATTATCGATAGTCCATATCTCGGAAACTATAAGAGATAATGCAATTTGGCAACCGGCAATGTAATTAGCATGCCGAATATTACTTGGAATGTGAATTGGAACGAAATCGCTAATAGATAAGACCATTTTACAATTTGGGCCCAAGTTAGAAGCAGAGCCTAAGGTGTAAATTATCGATAGTCCATATCTCGGAAACTATAAGAGATAATGCAATTTCGCAACCGGCAATGTAATTAGCATGCCGAATATTACTTGGAGTGTGAATTGGAACGAAATCGCCAATAGATAAGACCATTTTACAATTTGGGCCCAAGTTAGAAGAAGAGCCTAAGGTGTAAATTATCGATAGTCCATATCTCGGAAACTATAAGAGATAATGCAATTTGGCAACCGGCAATGTAATTAGCATGCCGAATATTACTTGGAATGTGAATTGGAACGAAATCGCCAATAGATAAGACCATATTACAATTTGGGCCCAAGTTATAAGCAGAGCCTATGGTGTAAATTATCGATAGTCCATATCTCGGAAACTATAAGAGATAATGCAATTTGGCAACCGGCAATGTAATTAGCATGCCGAATATTACTTGGAATGTGAATTGGAACGAAATCGCCAATAGATAAGACCATTTTACAATTTGGGCCCAAGTTAGAAGCAGAGCCTAAGGTGTAAATTATCGATAGTCCATATCTCGGAAACTATAAGAGATAATGCAATTTGGCAACCGGCAATGTAATTAGCATGCCAAATATTACTTGGAATGTGAATTGGAACGAAATCGCCAATAGATAAGACCATTTTACAATTTGTTCCCAAGTTAGAAGCAGAGCCTAAGGTGTGAATTATCGATAGTCCATATCTCGGAAACTATAAGAGATAATGCAATTTGGCAACCGGCAATGTAATTAGCATGCCGAATATTACTTGGAATGTGAATTGGAACGAAATCGCCAATAGATAAGACCATTTTACAATTTGGGTCCAAGTTAGAAGCAGAGCCTAAGGTGTAAATTATCGATAGTCCATATCTCGGAAACTATAAGAGATAATGCAATTTGGCAACCGGCAATGTAATTAGCATGCCGAATATTACTTGGAATGTGAATTGGAACGAAATCGCCAATAGATAAGACCATTTTACAATTTGGGCCCAAGTTAGAAGCAGAGCCTAAGGTGTAAATTATCGATAGTCCATATCTCGGAAACTATAAGAGATAATGCAATTTGGCAACCGGCAATGTAATTAGCATGCCGAATATTACTTGGAATGTGAATTGGAACGAAATCGCCAATAGATAAGACCATTTTACAATTTGGGCCCAAGTTAGAAGCAGAGCCTAAGGTGTAAATTATCGATAGTCCATATCTCGGAAACTATAAGAGTTAATGCAATTTGGCAACCGGCAATGTAATTAGCATGCCGAATATTACTTGGAATGTGAATTGGAACGAAATCGCCAATAGATAAGACCATTTTACAATTTGGGCCCAAGTTAGAAGCAGAGCCTAAGGTGTAAATTATCGATAGTCCATATCTCGGAAACTATAAGAGATAATGCAATTTGGCAACCGGCAATGTAATTAGCATGCCGAATATTACTTGGAATGTGAATTGGAACGAAATCGCCAATAGATAAGACCATTTTGCAATTTGGGCCCAAGTTAGAAGCAGAGCCTAAGGTGTAAATTATCGATAGTCCATATCTCGGAAACTATAAGAGATAATGCAATTTGGCAACCGGCAATGTAATTAGCATGCCGAATATTACTTGGAATGTGAATTGGATCGAAATCGCCAATAGGTAAGACCATTTTACAATTTGGGCCCAAGTTAGAAGCAGAGCCTAAGGTGTAAATTATCGATAGTCCATATCTCGGAAACTATAAGAGATAATGCAATTTGGCAACCGGCAATGTAATTAGCATGCCGAATATTACTTGGAATATGAATTGGAACGAAATCGCCAATAGATAAGACCATTTTACAATTTGGGCCCAAGTTAGAAGCAGAGCCTAAAGTGTAAATTATCGATAGTCCATATCTCGGAAACTATAAGAGATAATGCAATTTGGCAACCGGCAATGTAATTAGCATGCCGAATATTACTTGGAATGTGAATTGGAACGAAATCGCCAATAGATAAAACCATTTTACAATTTGGGCCCAAGTTAGAAGCAGAGCCTAAGGTGTAAATTATCGATAGTCCATATCTCGGAAACTATAAGAGATAATGCAATTTCGCAACCGGCAATGTAATTAGCATGCCGAATATCACTTGGATTGTGAATTGGGACGAAATCGCCAATAGATAAGACCATTTTACAATTTGGGCCCAAGTTAGAAGCAGAGCCTAAGGTGTAAATTATTGATAGTCCATATCTCGGAAACTATAAGAGATAATGCAATTTCGCAACCGGCAATGTAATTAGCATGCCGAATATCACTTGGAATGTGAATTGGGACGAAATCGCCAATAGATAAGACCATTTTACAATTTGGGCCCAAGTTAGAAGCAGAGCCTAAGGTGTAAATTATCGATAGTCCATATCTCGGAAACTATAAGAGATAATGCAATTTGGCAACCGGCAATGTAATTAGCATGCCGAATATTACTTGGAATGTGAATTGGAACGAAATCGCCAATAGATAAGACCATTTTACAATTTGGGCCCAAGTTAGAAGCAGAGCCTAAAGTGTAAATTATCGATAGTCCATATCTCGGAAACTATAAGAGATAATGCAATTTGGCAACCGGCAATGTAATTAGCATGCCGAATATTACTTGGAATGTGAATTGGAACGAAATCGCCAATAGATAAGACCATTTTACAATTTGGGCCCAAGTTATAAGCAGAGCCTATGGTGTAAATTATCGATAGTCCATATCTCGGAAACTATAAGAGATAATGCAATTTGGCAACCGGCAATGTAATTAGCATGCCGAATATTACTTGGAATGTGAATTGGAACGAAATCGCCAATAGATAAGACCATTTTACAATTTGGGCCCAAGTTAGAAGCAGAGCCTAAGGTGTAAATTATTGATAGTCCATATCTCGGAAACTATAAAAGATAATGCAATTTCGCAACCGGCAATGTAATTAGCATGCCGAATATCACTTGGAATGTGAATTGGGACGAAATCGCCAATAGATAAGACCATTTTACAATTTGGGCCCAAGTTAGAAGCAGAGCCTAAGGTGTAAATTATTGATAGTCCATATCTCGGAAACTATAAGAGATAATGCAATTTCGCAACCGGCAATGTATTTAGCATGCCGAATTTCACTTGGAATGTGAATTGGGACGAAATCGCCAATAGATAAGACCATTTTACAATTTGGGCCCAAGTTAGAAGCAGAGCCTAAGGTGTAAATTATCGATAGTCCATATCTCGGAAACTATAAGAGATAATGCAATTTGGCAACCGGCAATGTAATTAGCATGCCGAATATTACTTGGAATGTGAATTGGAACGAAATCGCCAATAGATAAGACCATTTTACAATTTGGGCCCAAGTTAGAAGCAGAGCCTAAAGTGTAAATTATCGATAGTCCATATCTCGGAAACTATAAGAGATAATGCAATTTGGCAACCGGCAATGTAATTAGCATGCCGAATATTACTTGGAATGTGAATTGGAACGAAATCGCCAATAGATAAGACCATTTTACAATTTGGGCCCAAGTTAGAAGCAGAGCCTAAGGTGTAAATTATCGATAGTCCATATCTCGGAAACTATAAGAGATAATGCAATTTGGCAACCGGCAATGTAATTAGCATGCCGAATATTACTTGGAATGTGAATTGGAACGAAATCGCCAATAGGTAAGACCATTTTACAATTTGGGCCCAAGTTAGAAGCAGAGCCTAAGGTGTAAATTATCGATAGTCCATATCTCGGAAACTATAAGAGATAATGCAATTTGGCAACCGGCAATGTTATTAGCATGCCGAATATTACTTGGAATGTGAATTGGAACGAAATCGCCAATAGATAAGACCATTTTACAATTTGGGCCCAAGTTAGAAGCAGAGCCTAAGGTGTAAATTATCGATAGTCCATATCTCGGAAACTATAAGAGATAATGCAATTTGGCAACCGGCAATGTAATTAGCATGCCGAATATTACTTGGAATGTGAATTGGAACGAAATCGCCAATAGGTAAGACCATTTTACAATTTGGGCCCAAGTTAGAAGCAGAGCCTAAGGTGTAAATTATCGATAGTCCATATCTCGGAAACTATAAGAGATAATTCAATTTGGCAACCGGCAATGTAATTAGCATGCCGAATATTACTTGGAATGTGAATTGGAACGAAATCGCCAATAGATAAGACCATTTTATAATTTGGGCCCAAGTTAGAAGCAGAGCCTAAGGTGTAAATTATCGATAGTCCATATCTCGGAAACTATAAGAGATAATGCAATTTGGCAACCGGCAATGTAATTAGCATGCCGAATATTACTTGGAATGTGAATTGGAACGAAATCGCCAATAGATAAGACCATTTTACAATTTGGGCCCAAGTTAGAAGCAGAGCCTAAGGTGTAAATTATCGATAGTCCATATCTCGGAAACTATAAGAGATAATGCAATTTGGCAACCGGCAATGTAATTAGCATGCCGAATATTACTTGGAATGTGAATTGGAACGAAATCGCCAATAGATAAGACCATTTTACAATTTGGGCCCAAGTTAGAAGCAGAGCCTAAGGTGTAAATTATCGATAGTCCATATCTCGGAAACTATAAAAGTTAATGCAATTTGGCAACCGGCAATGTAATTAGCATGCCGAATATTACTTGGAATGTGAATTGGAACGAAATCGCCAATAGATAAGACCATTTTACAATTTGGGCCCAAGTTAGAAGCAGAGCCTAAGGTGTAAATTATCGATAGTCCATATCTCGGAAACTATAAGAGATAATGCAATTTGGCAACCGGCAATGTAATTAGCATGCCGAATATTACTTGGAATGTGAATTGGAACGAAATCGCCAATAGATAAGACCATTTTACAATTTGGGCCCAAGTTAGAAGCAGAGCCTAAGGTGTAAATTATCGATAGTCCATATCTAGGAAACTATAAGAGATAATGCAATTTGGCAACCGGCAATGTAATTAGCATGCCGAATATTACTTGGAATGTGAATTGGAACGAAATCGCCAATAGATAAGACCATTTTACAATTTGGGCCCAAGTTAGAAGCAGAGCCTAAGGTGTAAATTATCGATAGTCCATATCTCGGAAACTATAAGAGATAATGCAATTTGGCAACCGGCAATGTAATTAGCATGCCGAATATTACTTGGAATGTGAATTGGAACGAAATCGCCAATAGATAAGACCATTTTACAATTTGGGCCCAAGTTAGAAGCAGAGCCTAAGGTGTAAATTATCGATAGTCCATATCTCGGAAACTATAAGAGATAATGCAATATGGCAACCGGCAATGTAATTAGCATGCCGAATATTACTTGGAATGTGAATTGGAACGAAATCGCCAATAGATAAGGCCATTTTACAATTTGGGCCCAAGTTAGAAGCAGAGCCTAAGGTGTAAATTATTGATAGTCCATATCTCGGAAACTATAAGAGATAATGCAATTTCGCAACCGGCAATGTAATTAGCATGCCGAATATCACTTGGAATGTGAATTGGGACGAAATCGCCAATAGATAAGACCATTTTACAATTTGGGCCCAAGTTAGAAGCAGAGCCTAAGGTGTAAATTATCGATAGTCCATATCTCGGAAACTATAAGAGATAATGCAATTTGGCAACCGGCAATATAATTAGCATGCCGAATATTACTTGGAATGTGAATTGGAACGAAATCGCCAATAGATAAGACCATTTTACAATTTGGGCCCAAGTTAGAAGCAGAGCCTAAAGTGTAAATTATCGATAGTCCATATCTCGGAAACTATAAGAGATAATGCAATTTGGCAACCGGCAATGTAATTAGCATGCCGAATATTACTTGGAATGTGAATTGGAACGAAATCGCCAATAGATAAAACCATTTTACAATTTGGGCCCAAGTTAGAAGCAGAGCCTAAGGTGTAAATTATCGATAGTCCATATCTCGGAAACTATAAGAGATAATGCAATTTCGCAACCGGCAATGTAATTAGCATGCCGAATATCACTTGGAATGTGAATTGGGACGAAATCGCCAATAGATAAGACCATTTAACAATTTGGGCCCAAGTTAGAAGCAGAGCCTAATGTGTAAATTATCGATAGTCCATATCTCGGAAACTATAAGAGATAATGCAATTTGGCAACCGGCAATGTAATTAGCATGCCGAATATTACTTGGAATGTGAATTGGAACGAAATCGCCAATAGATAAGACCATTTTACAATTTGGGCCCAAGTTAGAAGCAGAGCCTAAAGTGTAAATTATCGATAGTCCATATCTCGGAAACTATAAGAGATAATGCAATTTGGCAACCGGCAATGTAATTAGCATGCCGAATATTACTTGGAATGTGAATTGGAACGAAATCGCCAATAGATAAGACCATTTTACAATTTGGGCCCAAGTTATAAGCAGAGCCTATGGTGTAAATTATCGATAGTCCATATCTCGGAAACTATAAGAGATAATGCAATTTGGCAACCGGCAATGTAATTAGCATGCCGAATATTACTTGGAATGTGAATTGGAACGAAATCGCCAATAGATAAGACCATTTTACAATTTGGGCCCAAGTTAGAGGCAGAGCCTAAGGTGTAAATTATTGATAGTCCATAACTCGGAAACTATAAGAGATAATGCAATTTCGCAACCGGCAATGTAATTAGCATGCCGAATATCACTTGGAATGTGAATTGGGACGAAATCGCCAATAGATAAGACCATTTTACAATTTGGGCCCAAGTTAGAAGCAGAGCCTAAGGTGCAAATTATTGATAGTCCATATCTCGGAAACTATAAGAGATAATGCAATTTCGCAACCGGCAATGTAATTAGCATGCCGAATTTCACTTGGAATGTGAATTGGGACGAAATCGCCAATAGATAAGACCATTTTACAATTTGGGCCCAAATTAGAAGCAGAGCCTAAGGTGTAAATTATCGATAGTCCATATCTCGGAAACTATAAGAGATAATGCAATTTGGCAACCGGCAATGTAATTAGCATGCCGAATATTACTTGGAATGTGAATTGGAACGAAATCGCCAATAGATAAGACCATTTTACAATTTGGGCCCAAGTTAGAAGCAGAGCCTAAGGTGTAAATTATCGATAGTCCATATCTCGGAAACTATAAGAGATAATGCAATATGGCAACCGGCAATGTAATTAGCATGCCGAATATCACTTGGATTGTGAATTGGAACGAAATCGCCAATAGATAAAACCATTTTACAATTTGGGCCCAAGTTAGAAGCAGAGCCTAAGGTGTAAATTATCGATAGTCCATATCTCGGATACTATAAGAGATAATGCAATTTCGCAACCGGCAATGTAATTAGCATGCCGAATATCACTTGGATTGTGAATTGGGACGAAATCGCCAATAGATAAGACCATTTTACAATTTGGGCCCAAGTTAGAAGCAGAGCCTAAGGTGTAAATTATTGATAGTCCATATCTCGGAAACTATAAGAGATAATGCAATTTCGCAACCGGCAATGTAATTAGCATGCCGAATATCACTTGGAATGTGAATTGGGACGAAATCGCCAATAGATAAGACCATTTTACAATTTGGGCCCAAGTTAGAAGCAGAGCCTAAGGTGTAAATTATCGATAGTCCATATCTCGGAAACTATAAGAGATAATGCAATTTGGCAACCGGCAATGTAATTAGCATGCCGAATATTACTTGGAATGTGAATTGGAACGAAATCGCCAATAGATAAGACCATTTTACAATTTGGGCCCAAGTTAGAAGCAGAGCCTAAAGTGTAAATTATCGATAGTCCATATCTCGGAAACTATAAGAGATAATGCAATTTGGCAACCGGCAATGTAATTAGCATGCCGAATATTACTTGGAATGTGAATTGGAACGAAATCGCCAATAGATAAGACCATTTTACAATTTGGGCCCAAGTTATAAGCAGAGCCTATGGTGTAAATTATCGATAGTCCATATCTCGGAAACTATAAGAGATAATGCAATTTGGCAACCGGCAATGTAATTAGCATGCCGAATATTACTTGGAATGTGAATTGGAACGAAATCGCCAATAGATAAGACCATTTTACAATTTGGGCCCAAGTTAGAAGCAGAGCCTAAGGTGTAAATTATTGATAGTCCATATCTCGGAAACTATAAGAGATAATGCAATTTCGCAACCGGCAATGTAATTAGCATGCCGAATATCACTTGGAATGTGAATTGGGACGAAATCGCCAA
This sequence comes from Rhynchophorus ferrugineus, assembly GCF_030347505.1. NCBI lineage: Eukaryota > Metazoa > Arthropoda > Insecta > Coleoptera > Curculionidae > Rhynchophorus > Rhynchophorus ferrugineus. The sequence goes on from NW_027472856.1 coordinate 136,963, forward strand.
TAGATAAGACCATTTTACAATTTGGGCCCAAGTTAGAAGCAGAGCCTAAGGTGTAAATTATTGATAGTCCATATCTCGGAAACTATAAGAGATAATGCAATTTCGCAACCGGCAATGTATTTAGCATGCCGAATTTCACTTGGAATGTGAATTGGGACGAAATCGCCAATAGATAAGACCATTTTACAATTTGGGCCCAAGTTAGAAGCAGAGCCTAAGGTGTAAATTATCGATAGTCCATATCTCGGAAACTGTAAGAGATAATGCAATTTGGCAACCGGCAATGTAATTAGCATGCCGAATATTACTTGGAATGTGAATTGGAACGAAATCGCCAATAGATAAGACCATTTTACAATTTGGGCCCAAGTTAGAAGCAGAGCCTAAAGTGTAAATTATCGATAGTCCATATCTCGGAAACTATAAGAGATAATGCAATTTGGCAACCGGCAATGTAATTAGCATGCCGAATATTACTTGGAATGTGAATTGGAACGAAATCGCCAATAGATAAGACCATTTTACAATTTGGGCCCAAGTTAGAAGCAGAGCCTAAGGTGTAAATTATCGATAGTCCATATCTCGGAAACTATAAGAGATAATGCAATTTGGCAACCGGCAATGTAATTAGCATGCCGAATATTACTTGGAATGTGAATTGGAACGAAATCGCCAATAGGTAAGACCATTTTACAATTTGGGCTCAAGTTAGAAGCAGAGCCTAAGGTGTAAATTATCGATAGTCCATATCTCGGAAACTATAAGAGATAATGCAATTTGGCAACCGGCAATGTTATTAGCATGCCGAATATTACTTGGAATGTGAATTGGAACGAAATCGCCAATAGATAAGACCATTTTACAATTTGGGCCCAAGTTAGAAGCAGAGCCTAAGGTGTAAATTATCGATAGTCCATATCTCGGAAACTATAAGAGATAATGCAATTTGGCAACCGGCAATGTAATTAGCATGCCGAATATTACTTGGAATGTGAATTGGAACGAAATCGCCAATAGGTAAGACCATTTTACAATTTGGGCCCAAGTTAGAAGCAGAGCCTAAGGTGTAAATTATCGATAGTCCATATCTCGGAAACTATAAGAGATAATTCAATTTGGCAACCGGCAATGTAATTAGCATGCCGAATATTACTTGGAATGTGAATTGGAACGAAATCGCCAATAGATAAGACCATTTTATAATTTGGGCCCAAGTTAGAAGCAGAGCCTAAGGTGTAAATTATCGATAGTCCATATCTCGGAAACTATAAGAGATAATGCAATTTGGCAACCGGCAATGTAATTAGCATGCCGAATATTACTTGGAATGTGAATTGGAACGAAATCGCCAATAGATAAGACCATTTTACAATTTGGGCCCAAGTTAGAAGCAGAGCCTAAGGTGTAAATTATCGATAGTCCATATCTCGGAAACTATAAGAGATAATGCAATTTGGCAACCGGCAATGTAATTAGCATGCCGAATATTACTTGGAATGTGAATTGGAACGAAATCGCCAATAGATAAGACCATTTTACAATTTGGGCCCAAGTTAGAAGCAGAGCCTATGGTGTAAATTATCGATAGTCCATATCTCGGAAACTATAAGAGATAATGCAATTTGGCAACCGGCAATGTAATTAGCATGCCGAATATTACTTGGAATGTGAATTGGAACGAAATCGCCAATAGATAAGACCATTTTACAATTTGGGCCCAAGTTAGAAGCAGAGCCTAAGGTGTAAATTATCGATAGTCCATATCTCGGAAACTATAAAAGTTAATGCAATTTGGCAACCGGCAATGTAATTAGCATGCCGAATATTACTTGGAATGTGAATTGGAACGAAATCGCCAATAGATAAGACCATTTTACAATTTGGGCCCAAGTTAGAAGCAGAGCCTAAGGTGTAAATTATCGATAGTCCATATCTCGGAAACTATAAGAGATAATGCAATTTGGCAACCGGCAATGTAATTAGCATGCCGAATATTACTTGGAATGTGAATTGGAACGAAATCGCCAATAGATAAGACCATTTTACAATTTGGGCCCAAGTTAGAAGCAGAGCCTAAGGTGTAAATTATCGATAGTCCATATCTAGGAAACTATAAGAGATAATGCAATTTGGCAACCGGCAATGTAATTAGCATGCCGAATATTACTTGGAATGTGAATTGGAACGAAATCGCCAATAGATAAGACCATTTTACAATTTGGGCCCAAGTTAGAAGCAGAGCCTAAGGTGTAAATTATCGATAGTCCATATCTCGGAAACTATAAGAGATAATGCAATTTGGCAACCGGCAATGTAATTAGCATGCCGAATATTACTTGGAATGTGAATTGGAACGAAATCGCCAATAGATAAGACCATTTTACAATTTGGGCCCAAGTTAGAAGCAGAGCCTAAGGTGTAAATTATCGATAGTCCATATCTCGGAAACTATAAGAGATAATGCAATATGGCAACCGGCAATGTAATTAGCATGCCGAATATTACTTGGAATGTGAATTGGAACGAAATCGCCAATAGATAAGGCCATTTTACAATTTGGGCCCAAGTTAGAAGCAGAGCCTAAGGTGTAAATTATTGATAGTCCATATCTCGGAAACTATAAGAGATAATGCAATTTCGCAACCGGCAATGTAATTAGCATGCCGAATATCACTTGGAATGTGAATTGGGACGAAATCGCCAATAGATAAGACCATTTTACAATTTGGGCCCAAGTTAGAAGCAGAGCCTAAGGTGTAAATTATCGATAGTCCATATCTCGGAAACTATAAGAGATAATGCAATTTGGCAACCGGCAATATAATTAGCATGCCGAATATTACTTGGAATGTGAATTGGAACGAAATCGCCAATAGATAAGACCATTTTACAATTTGGGCCCAAGTTAGAAGCAGAGCCTAAAGTGTAAATTATCGATAGTCCATATCTCGGAAACTATAAGAGATAATGCAATTTGGCAACCGGCAATGTAATTAGCATGCCGAATATTACTTGGAATGTGAATTGGAACGAAATCGCCAATAGATAAAACCATTTTACAATTTGGGCCCAAGTTAGAAGCAGAGCCTAAGGTGTAAATTATCGATAGTCCATATCTCGGAAACTATAAGAGATAATGCAATTTCGCAACCGGCAATGTAATTAGCATGCCGAATATCACTTGGAATGTGAATTGGGACGAAATCGCCAATAGATAAGACCATTTAACAATTTGGGCCCAAGTTAGAAGCAGAGCCTAATGTGTAAATTATCGATAGTCCATATCTCGGAAACTATAAGAGATAATGCAATTTGGCAACCGGCAATGTAATTAGCATGCCGAATATTACTTGGAATGTGAATTGGAACGAAATCGCCAATAGATAAGACCATTTTACAATTTGGGCCCAAGTTAGAAGCAGAGCCTAAAGTGTAAATTATCGATAGTCCATATCTCGGAAACTATAAGAGATAATGCAATTTGGCAACCGGCAATGTAATTAGCATGCCGAATATTACTTGGAATGTGAATTGGAACGAAATCGCCAATAGATAAGACCATTTTACAATTTGGGCCCAAGTTATAAGCAGAGCCTATGGTGTAAATTATCGATAGTCCATATCTCGGAAACTATAAGAGATAATGCAATTTGGCAACCGGCAATGTAATTAGCATGCCGAATATTACTTGGAATGTGAATTGGAACGAAATCGCCAATAGATAAGACCATTTTACAATTTGGGCCCAAGTTAGAGGCAGAGCCTAAGGTGTAAATTATTGATAGTCCATAACTCGGAAACTATAAGAGATAATGCAATTTCGCAACCGGCAATGTAATTAGCATGCCGAATATCACTTGGAATGTGAATTGGGACGAAATCGCCAATAGATAAGACCATTTTACAATTTGGGCCCAAGTTAGAAGCAGAGCCTAAGGTGCAAATTATTGATAGTCCATATCTCGGAAACTATAAGAGATAATGCAATTTCGCAACCGGCAATGTAATTAGCATGCCGAATTTCACTTGGAATGTGAATTGGGACGAAATCGCCAATAGATAAGACCATTTTACAATTTGGGCCCAAATTAGAAGCAGAGCCTAAGGTGTAAATTATCGATAGTCCATATCTCGGAAACTATAAGAGATAATGCAATTTGGCAACCGGCAATATAATTAGCATGCCGAATATTACTTGGAATGTGAATTGGAACGAAATCGCCAATAGATAAGACCATTTTACAATTTGGGCCCAAGTTAGAAGCAGAGCCTAAAGTGTAAATTATCGATAGTCCATATCTCGGAAACTATAAGAGATAATGCAATTTGGCAACCGGCAATGTAATTAGCATGCCGAATATTACTTGGAATGTGAATTGGAACGAAATCGCCAATAGATAAGACCATTTTACAATTTGGGCCCAAGTTATAAGCAGAGCCTATGGTGTAAATTATCGATAGTCCATATCTCGGAAACTATAAGAGATAATGCAATTTGGCAACCGGCAATGTAATTAGCATGCCGAATATTACTTGGAATGTGAATTGGAACGAAATCGCCAATAGATAAGACCATTTTACAATTTGGGCCCAAGTTAGAGGCAGAGCCTAAGGTGTAAATTATTGATAGTCCATAACTCGGAAACTATAAGAGATAATGCAATTTCGCAACCGGCAATGTAATTAGCATGCCGAATATCACTTGGAATGTGAATTGGGACGAAATCGCCAATAGATAAGACCATTTTACAATTTGGGCCCAAGTTATAAGCAGAGCCTATGGTGTAAATTATCGATAGTCCATATCTCGGAAACTATAAGAGATAATGCAATTTGGCTACCGGCAATGTAATTAGCATGCCGAATATTACTTGGAATGTGAATTGGAACGAAATCGCTAATAGATAAGACCATTTTACAATTTGGGCCCAAGTTAGAAACAGAGCCTAAGGTGTAAATTATCGATAGTATATATCTCGGAAACTATAAGAGATAATGCAATTTCGCAACCGGCAATGTAATTAGCATGCCGAATATTACTTGGAATGTGAATTGGAACGAAATCGCCAATAGATAAGACCATTTTACAATTTGGGCCCAAGTTAGAAGCAGAGCCTAAAGTGTAAATTATCGATAGTCCATATCTCGGAAACTATAAGAGATAATGCAATTTGGCAACCGGCAATGTAATTAGCATGCCGAATATTACTTGGAATGTGAATTGGAACGAAATCGCCAATAGATAAAACCATTTTACAATTTGGGCCCAAGTTAGAAGCAGAGCCTAAGGTGTAAATTATCGATAGTCCATATCTCGGAAACTATAAGAGATAATGCAATTTCGCAACCGGCAATGTAATTAGCATGCCGAATATCACTTGGAATGTGAATTGGGACGAAATCGCCAATAGATAAGACCATTTTACAATTTGGGCCCAAGTTAGAAGCAGAGCCTAAGGTGTAAATTATCGATAGTCCATATCTCGGAAACTATAAGAGATAATGCAATTTGGCAACCGGCAATGTAATTAGCATGCCGAATATTACTTGGAATGTGAATTGGAACGAAATCGCCAATAGATAAGACCATTTTACAATTTGGGCCCAAGTTAGAAGCAGAGCCTAAAGTGTAAATTATCGATAGTCCATATCTCGGAAACTATAAGAGATAATGCAATTTGGCAACCGGCAATGTAATTAGCATGCCGAATATTACTTGGAATGTGAATTGGAACGAAATCGCCAATAGATAAGACCATTTTACAATTTGGGCCCAAGTTATAAGCAGAGCCTATGGTGTAAATTATCGATAGTCCATATCTCGGAAACTATAAGAGATAATGCAATTTGGCAACCGGCAATGTAATTAGCATGCCGAATATTACTTGGAATGTGAATTGGAACGAAATCGCCAATAGATAAGACCATTTTACAATTTGGGCCCAAGTTAGAAGCAGAGCCTAAGGTGTAATTTATTGATAGTCCATATCTCGGAAACTATAAGAGATAATGCAATTTCGCAACCGGCAATGTAATTAGCATGCCGAATATCACTTGGAATGTGAATTGGGACGAAATCGCCAATAGATAAGACCATTTTACAATTTGGGCCCAAGTTAGAAGCAGAGCCTAAGGTGTACATTATTGATAGTCCATATCTCGGAAACTATAAGAGATAATGCAATTTCGCAACCGGCAATGTAATTAGCATGCCGAATTTCACTTGGAATGTGAATTGGGACGAAATCGCCAATAGATAAGACCATTTTACAATTTGGGCCCAAGTTAGAAGCAGAGCCTAAGGTGTAAATTATCGATAGTCCATATCTCGGAAACTATAAGAGATAATGCAATTTGGCAACCGGCAATGTAATTAGCATGCCGAATATTACTTGGAATGTGAATTGGAACGAAATCGCCAATAGATAAGACCATTTTACAATTTGGGCCCAAGTTAGAAGCAGAGCCTAAGGTGTAAATTATCGATAGTCCATATCTCGGAAACTATAAAAGTTAATGCAATTTGGCAACCGGCAATGTAATTAGCATGCCGAATATTACTTGGAATGTGAATTGGAACGAAATCGCCAATAGATAAGACCATTTTACAATTTGGGCCCAAGTTAGAAGCAGAGCCTAAGGTGTAAATTATCGATAGTCCATATCTCGGAAACTATAAGAGATAATGCAATTTGGCAACCGGCAATGTAATTAGCATGCCGAATATTACTTGGAATGTGAATTGGAACGAAATCGCCAATAGATAAGACCATTTTACAATTTGGGCCCAAGTTAGAAGCAGAGCCTAAGGTGTAAATTATCGATAGTCCATATCTCGGAAACTCTAAGAGATAATGCAATTTGGCAACCGGCAATGTAATTAGCATGCCGAATATTACTTGGAATGTGAATTGGAACGAAATCGCCAATAGATAAGACCATTTTACAATTTGGGCCCAAGTTATAAGCAGAGCCTATGGTGTAAATTATCGATAGTCCATATCTCGGAAACTATAAGAGATAATGCAATTTGGCTACCGGCAATGTAATTAGCATGCCGAATATTACTTGGAATGTGAATTGGAACGAAATCGCTAATAGATAAGACCATTTTACAATTTGGGCCCAAGTTAGAAGCAGAGCCTAAGGTGTAAATTATCGATAGTATATATCTCGGAAACTATAAGAGATAATGCAATTTCGCAACCGGCAATGTAATTAGCATGCCGAATATTACTTGGAGTGTGAATTGGAACGAAATCGCCAATAGATAAGACCATTTTACAATTTGGGCCCAAGTTAGAAGCAGAGCCTAAGGTGTAAATTATCGATAGTCCATATCTCGGAAACTATAAGAGATAATGCAATTTGGCAACCGGCAATGTAATTAGCATGCCGAATATTACTTGGAATGTGAATTGGAACGAAATCGCCAATAGATAAGACCATTTTACAATTTGGGCCCAAGTTAGAAGCAGAGCCTAAGGTGTAAATTATCGATAGTCCATATCTCGGAAACTATAAGAGATAATGCAATTTGGCAACCGGCAATGTAATTAGCATGCCGAATATTACTCGGAATGTGAATTGGAACGAAATCGCCAATAGATAAGACCATTTTACAATTTGGGCCCAAGTTAGAAGCAGAGCCTAAGGTGTAAATTATCGACAGTCCATATCTCGGAAACTATAAGAGATAATGCAATTTGGCAACCGGCAATGTAATTAGCATGCCGAATATTACTTGGAATGTGAATTGGAACGAAATCGCCAATAGATAAGACCATTTTACAATTTGGGCCCAAGTTAGAAGCAGAGCCTAAAGTGTAAATTATCGATAGTCCATATCTCGGAAACTATAAGAGATAATGCAATTTGGCAACCGGCAATGTAATTAGCATGCCGAATATTACTTGGAATGTGAATTGGAACGAAATCGCCAATAGATAAGACCATTTTACAATTTGGGCCCAAGTTAGAAGCAGAGCCTAAGGTGTAAATTATCGATAGTCCATATCTCGGAAACTATAAGAGATAATGCAATTTGGCAACCGGCAATGTAATTAGCATGCCGAATATTACTTGGAATGTGAATTGGAACGAAATCGCCAATAGATAAGACCATTTTACAATTTGGGCCCAAGTTAGAAGCAGAGCCTAAGGTGTAAATTATCGATAGTCCATATCTCGGAAACTATAAGAGATAATGCAATTTGGCAACCGGCAATGTTATTAGCATGCCGAATATTACTTGGAATGTGAATTGGAACGAAATCGCCAATAGATAAGACCATTTTACAATTTGGGCCCAAGTTAGAAGCAGAGCCTAAGGTGTAAATTATCGATAGTCCATATCTCGGAAACTATAAGAGATAATGCAATTTGGCAACCGGCAATGTAATTAGCATGCCGAATATTACTTGGAATGTGAATTGGAACGAAATCGCCAATAGGTAAGACCATTTTACAATTTGGGCCCAAGTTAGAAGCAGAGCCTAAGGTGTAAATTATCGATAGTCCATATCTCGGAAACTATAAGAGATAATTCAATTTGGCAACCGGCAATGTAATTAGCATGCCGAATATTACTTGGAATGTGAATTGGAACGAAATCGCCAATAGATAAGACCATTTTATAATTTGGGCCCAAGTTAGAAGCAGAGCCTAAGGTGTAAATTATCGATAGTCCATATCTCGGAAACTATAAGAGATAATGCAATTTGGCAACCGGCAATGTAATTAGCATGCCGAATATTACTTGGAATGTGAATTGGAACGAAATCGCCAATAGATAAGACCATTTTACAATTTGGGCCCAAGTTAGAAGCAGAGCCTAAGGTGTAAATTATCGATAGTCCATATCTCGGAAACTATAAGAGATAATGCAATTTGGCAACCGGCAATGTAATTAGCATGCCGAATATTACTTGGAATGTGAATTGGAACGAAATCGCCAATAGATAAGACCATTTTACAATTTGGGCCCAAGTTAGAAGCAGAGCCTAAGGTGTAAATTATCGATAGTCCATATCTCGGAAACTATAAGAGATAATGCAATTTGGCAACCGGCAATGTAATTAGCATGCCGAATATTACTTGGAATGTGAATTGGAACGAAATCGCCAATAGATAAGACCATTTTACAATTTGGGCCCAAGTTAGAAGCAGAGCCTAAAGTGTAAATTATCGATAGTCCATATCTCGGAAACTATAAGAGATAATGCAATTTGGCAACCGGCAATGTAATTAGCATGCCGAATATTACTTGGAATGTGAATTGGAACGAAATCGCCAATAGATAAGACCATTTTACAATTTGGGCCCAAGTTAGAAGCAGAGCCTAAGGTGTAAATTATCGATAGTCCATATCTCGGAAACTATAAGAGATAATGCAATTTGGCAACCGGCAATGTAATTAGCATGCCGAATATTACTTGGAATGTGAATTGGAACGAAATCGCCAATAGGTAAGACCATTTTACAATTTGGGCCCAAGTTAGAAGCAGAGCCTAAGGTGTAAATTATCGATAGTCCATATCTCGGAAACTATAAGAGATAATGCAATTTGGCAACCGGCAATGTTATTAGCATGCCGAATATTACTTGGAATGTGAATTGGAACGAAATCGCCAATAGATAAGACCATTTTACAATTTGGGCCCAAGTTAGAAGCAGAGCCTAAGGTGTAAATTATCGATAGTCCATATCTCGGAAACTATAAGAGATAATGCAATTTGGCAACCGGCAATGTAATTAGCATGCCGAATATTACTTGGAATGTGAATTGGAACGAAATCGCCAATAGGTAAGACCATTTTACAATTTGGGCCCAAGTTAGAAGCAGAGCCTAAGGTGTAAATTATCGATAGTCCATATCTCGGAAACTATAAGAGATAATTCAATTTGGCAACCGGCAATGTAATTAGCATGCCGAATATTACTTGGAATGTGAATTGGAACGAAATCGCCAATAGATAAGACCATTTTATAATTTGGGCCCAAGTTAGAAGCAGAGCCTAAGGTGTAAATTATCGATAGTCCATATCTCGGAAACTATAAGAGATAATGCAATTTGGCAACCGGCAATGTAATTAGCATGCCGAATATTACTTGGAATGTGAATTGGAACGAAATCGCCAATAGATAAGACCATTTTACAATTTGTTCCCAAGTTAGAAGCAGAGCCTAAGGTGTAAATTATCGATAGTCCATATCTCGGAAACTATAAGAGATAATGCAATTTGGCAACCGGCAATGTAATTAGCATGCCGAATATTACTTGGAATGTGAATTGGAACGAAATCGCCAATAGATAAGACCATTTTACAATTTGGGCCCAAGTTAGAAGCAGAGCCTATGGTGTAAATTATCGATAGTCCATATCTCGGAAACTATAAGAGATAATGCAATTTGGCAACCGGCAATGTAATTAGCATGCCGAATATTACTTGGAATGTGAATTGGAACGAAATCGCCAATAGATAAGACCATTTTACAATTTGGGCCCAAGTTAGAAGCAGAGCCTAAGGTGTAAATTATCGATAGTCCATATCTCGGAAACTATAAAAGTTAATGCAATTTGGCAACCGGCAATGTAATTAGCATGCCGAATATTACTTGGAATGTGAATTGGAACGAAATCGCCAATAGATAAGACCATTTTACAATTTGGGCCCAAGTTAGAAGCAGAGCCTAAGGTGTAAATTATCGATAGTCCATATCTCGGAAACTATAAGAGATAATGCAATTTGGCAACCGGCAATGTAATTAGCATGCCGAATATTACTTGGAATGTGAATTGGAACGAAATCGCCAATAGATAAGACCATTTTACAATTTGGGCCCAAGTTAGAAGCAGAGCCTAAGGTGTAAATTATCGATAGTCCATATCTAGGAAACTATAAGAGATAATGCAATTTGGCAACCGGCAATGTAATTAGCATGCCGAATATTACTTGGAATGTGAATTGGAACGAAATCGCCAATAGATAAGACCATTTTACAATTTGGGCCCAAGTTAGAAGCAGAGCCTAAGGTGTAAATTATCGATAGTCCATATCTCGGAAACTATAAGAGATAATGCAATTTGGCAACCGGCAATGTAATTAGCATGCCGAATATTACTTGGAATGTGAATTGGAACGAAATCGCCAATAGATAAGACCATTTTACAATTTGGGCCCAAGTTAGAAGCAGAGCCTAAGGTGTAAATTATCGATAGTCCATATCTCGGAAACTATAAGAGATAATGCAATTTGGCAACCGGCAATGTAATTAGCATGCCGAATATTACTTGGAATGTGAATTGGAACGAAATCGCCAATAGATAAGACCATTTTACAATTTGTTCCCAAGTTAGAAGCAGAGCCTAAGGTGTAAATTATCGATAGTCCATATCTCGGAAACTATAAGAGATAATGCAATTTGGCAACCGGCAATGTAATTAGCATGCCGAATATTACTTGGAATGTGAATTGGAACGAAATCGCCAATAGATAAGACCATTTTACAATTTGGGCCCAAGTTAGAAGCAGAGCCTATGGTGTAAATTATCGATAGTCCATATCTCGGAAACTATAAGAGATAATGCAATTTGGCAACCGGCAATGTAATTAGCATGCCGAATATTACTTGGAATGTGAATTGGAACGAAATCGCCAATAGATAAGACCATTTTACAATTTGGGCCCAAGTTAGAAGCAGAGCCTAAGGTGTAAATTATCGATAGTCCATATCTCGGAAACTATAAAAGTTAATGCAATTTGGCAACCGGCAATGTAATTAGCATGCCGAATATTACTTGGAATGTGAATTGGAACGAAATCGCCAATAGATAAGACCATTTTACAATTTGGGCCCAAGTTAGAAGCAGAGCCTAAGGTGTAAATTATCGATAGTCCATATCTCGGAAACTATAAGAGATAATGCAATTTGGCAACCGGCAATGTAATTAGCATGCCGAATATTACTTGGAATGTGAATTGGAACGAAATCGCCAATAGATAAGACCATTTTACAATTTGGGCCCAAGTTAGAAGCAGAGCCTAAGGTGTAAATTATCGATAGTCCATATCTAGGAAACTATAAGAGATAATGCAATTTGGCAACCGGCAATGTAATTAGCATGCCGAATATTACTTGGAATGTGAATTGGAACGAAATCGCCAATAGATAAGACCATTTTACAATTTGGGCCCAAGTTAGAAGCAGAGCCTAAGGTGTAAATTATCGATAGTCCATATCTCGGAAACTATAAGAGATAATGCAATTTGGCAACCGGCAATGTAATTAGCATGCCGAATATTACTTGGAATGTGAATTGGAACGAAATCGCCAATAGATAAGACCATTTTACAATTTGGGCCCAAGTTAGAAGCAGAGCCTAAGGTGTAAATTATCGATAGTCCATATCTCGGAAACTATAAGAGATAATGCAATATGGCAACCGGCAATGTAATTAGCATGCCGAATATTACTTGGAATGTGAATTGGAACGAAATCGCCAATAGATAAGGCCATTTTACAATTTGGGCCCAAGTTAGAAGCAGAGCCTAAGGTGTAAATTATTGATAGTCCATATCTCGGAAACTATAAGAGATAATGCAATTTCGCAACCGGCAATGTAATTAGCATGCCGAATATCACTTGGAATGTGAATTGGGACGAAATCGCCAATAGATAAGACCATTTTACAATTTGGGCCCAAGTTAGAAGCAGAGCCTAAGGTGTAAATTATCGATAGTCCATATCTCGGAAACTATAAGAGATAATGCAATTTGGCAACCGGCAATATAATTAGCATGCCGAATATTACTTGGAATGTGAATTGGAACGAAATCGCCAATAGATAAGACCATTTTACAATTTGGGCCCAAGTTAGAAGCAGAGCCTAAAGTGTAAATTATCGATAGTCCATATCTCGGAAACTATAAGAGATAATGCAATTTGGCAACCGGCAATGTAATTAGCATGCCGAATATTACTTGGAATGTGAATTGGAACGAAATCGCCAATAGATAAAACCATTTTACAATTTGGGCCCAAGTTAGAAGCAGAGCCTAAGGTGTAAATTATCGATAGTCCATATCTCGGAAACTATAAGAGATAATGCAATTTCGCAACCGGCAATGTAATTAGCATGCCGAATATCACTTGGAATGTGAATTGGGACGAAATCGCCAATAGATAAGACCATTTTACAATTTGGGCCCAAGTTAGAAGCAGAGCCTAATGTGTAAATTATCGATAGTCCATATCTCGGAAACTATAAGAGATAATGCAATTTGGCAACCGGCAATGTAATTAGCATGCCGAATATTACTTGGAATGTGAATTGGAACGAAATCGCCAATAGATAAGACCATTTTACAATTTGGGCCCAAGTTAGAAGCAGAGCCTAAAGTGTAAATTATCGATAGTCCATATCTCGGAAACTATAAGAGATAATGCAATTTGGCAACCGGCAATGTAATTAGCATGCCGAATATTACTTGGAATGTGAATTGGAACGAAATCGCCAATAGATAAGACCATTTTACAATTTGGGCCCAAGTTATAAGCAGAGCCTATGGTGTAAATTATCGATAGTCCATATCTCGGAAACTATAAGAGATAATGCAATTTGGCAACCGGCAATGTAATTAGCATGCCGAATATTACTTGGAATGTGAATTGGAACGAAATCGCCAATAGATAAGACCATTTTACAATTTGGGCCCAAGTTAGAGGCAGAGCCTAAGGTGTAAATTATTGATAGTCCATAACTCGGAAACTATAAGAGATAATGCAATTTCGCAACCGGCAATGTAATTAGCATGCCGAATATCACTTGGAATGTGAATTGGGACGAAATCGCCAATAGATAAGACCATTTTACAATTTGGGCCCAAGTTAGAAGCAGAGCCTAAGGTGCAAATTATTGATAGTCCATATCTCGGAAACTATAAGAGATAATGCAATTTCGCAACCGGCAATGTAATTAGCATGCCGAATTTCACTTGGAATGTGAATTGGGACGAAATCGCCAATAGATAAGACCATTTTACAATTTGGACCCAAGTTAGAAGCAGAGCCTAAGGTGTAAATTATCGATAGTCCATATCTCGGAAACTATAAGAGATAATGCAATTTGGCAACCGGCAATGTAATTAGCATGCCGAATATTACTTGGAATGTGAATTGGAACGAAATCGCCAATAGATAAGACCATTTTACAATTTGGGCCCAAGTTAGAAGCAGAGCCTAAGGTGTAAATTATCGATAGTCCATATCTCGGAAACTATAAAAGTTAATGCAGTTTGGCAACCGGCAATGTAATTAGCATGCCGAATATTACTTGGAATGTGAATTGGAACGAAATCGCCAATAGATAAGACCATTTTACAATTTGGGCCCAAGTTAGAAGCAGAGCCTAAGGTGTAAATTATCGATAGTCCATATCTCGGAAACTATAAGAGATAATGCAATTTGGCAACCGGCAATGTAATTAGCATGCCGAATATTACTTGGAATGTGAATTGGAACGAAATCGCCAATAGATAAGACCATTTTACAATTTGGGCCCAAGTTAGAAGCAGAGCCTAAGGTGTAAATTATCGATAGTCCATATCTCGGAAACTATAAGAGATAATGCAATTTGGCAACCGGCAATGTAATTAGCATGCCGAATATTACTTGGAATGTGAATTGGAACGAAATCGCCAATAGATAAGACCATTTTACAATTTGGGCCCAAGTTATAAGCAGAGCCTATGGTGTAAATTATCGATAGTCCATATCTCGGAAACTATAAGAGATAATGCAATTTGGCTACCGGCAATGTAATTAGCATGCCGAATATTACTTGGAATGTGAATTGGAACGAAATCGCTAATAGATAAGACCATTTTACAATTTGGGCCCAAGTTAGAAGCAGAGCCTAAGGTGTAAATTATCGATAGTGTATATCTCGGAAACTATAAGAGATAATGCAATTTCGCAACCGGCAATGTAATTAGCATGCCGAATATTACTTGGAATGTGAATTGGAACGAAATCGCCAATAGATAAGACCATTTTACAATTTGGGCCCAAGTTAGAAGCAGAGCCTAAAGTGTAAATTATCGATAGTCCATATCTCGGAAACTATAAGAGATAATGCAATTTGGCAACCGGCAATGTAATTAGCATGCCGAATATTACTTGGAATGTGAATTGGAACGAAATCGCCAATAGATAAAACCATTTTACAATTTGGGCCCAAGTTAGAAGCAGAGCCTAAGGTGTAAATTATCGATAGTCCATATCTCGGAAACTATAAGAGATAATGCAATTTCGCAACCGGCAATGTAATTAGCATGCCGAATATCACTTGGAATGTGAATTGGGACGAAATCGCCAATAGATAAGACCATTTTACAATTTGGGCCCAAGTTAGAAGCAGAGCCTAAGGTGTAAATTATCGATAGTCCATATCTCGGAAACTATAAGAGATAATGCAATTTGGCAACCGGCAATGTAATTAGCATGCCGAATATTACTTGGAATGTGAATTGGAACGAAATCGCCAATAGATAAGACCATTTTACAATTTGGGCCCAAGTTAGAAGCAGAGCCTAAAGTGTAAATTATCGATAGTCCATATCTCGGAAACTATAAGAGATAATGCAATTTGGCAACCGGCAATGTAATTAGCATGCCGAATATTACTTGGAATGTGAATTGGAACGAAATCGCCAATAGATAAGACCATTTTACAATTTGGGCCCAAGTTATAAGCAGAGCCTATGGTGTAAATTATCGATAGTCCATATCTCGGAAACTATAAGAGATAATGCAATTTGGCAACCGGCAATGTAATTAGCATGCCGAATATTACTTGGAATGTGAATTAGAACGAAATCGCCAATAGATAAGACCATTTTACAATTTGGGCCCAAGTTAGAAGCAGAGCCTAAGGTGTAATTTATTGATAGTCCATATCTCGGAAACTATAAGAGATAATGCAATTTCGCAACCGGCAATGTAATTAGCATGCCGAATATCACTTGGAATGTGAATTGGGACGAAATCGCCAATAGATAAGACCATTTTACAATTTGGGCCCAAGTTAGAAGCAGAGCCTAAGGTGTAAATTATTGATAGTCCATATCTCGGAAACTATAAGAGATAATGCAATTTCGCAACCGGCAATGTAATTAGCATGCCGAATTTCACTTGGAATGTGAATTGGGACGAAATCGCCAATAGATAAGACCATTTTACAATTTGGGCCCAAGTTAGAAGCAGAGCCTAAGGTGTAAATTATCGATAGTCCATATCTCGGAAACTATAAGAGATAATGCAATTTGGCAACCGGCAATGTAATTAGCATGCCGAATATTACTTGGAATGTGAATTGGAACGAAATCGCCAATAGATAAGACCATTTTACAATTTGGGCCCAAGTTAGAAGCAGAGCCTAAGGTGTAAATTATCGATAGTCCATATCTCGGAAACTATAAGAGATAATGCAATTTGGCAACCGGCAATGTAATTAGCATGCCGAATATTACTTGGAATGTGAATTGGAACGAAATCGCCAATAGATAAGACCATTTTACAATTTGGGCCCAAGTTAGAAGCAGAGCCTAAGGTGTAAATTATCGATAGTCCATATCTCGGAAACTCTAAGAGATAATGCAATTTGGCAACCGGCAATGTAATTAGCATGCCGAATATTACTTGGAATGTGAATTGGAACGAAATCGCCAATAGATAAGACCATTTTACAATTTGGGCCCAAGTTATAAGCAGAGCCTATGGTGTAAATTATCGATAGTCCATATCTCGGAAACTATAAGAGATAATGCAATTTGGCTACCGGCAATGTAATTAGCATGCCGAATATTACTTGGAATGTGAATTGGAACGAAATCGCTAATAGATAAGACCATTTTACAATTTGGGCCCAAGTTAGAAGCAGAGCCTAAGGTGTAAATTATCGATAGTATATATCTCGGAAACTATAAGAGATAATGCAATTTCGCAACCGGCAATGTAATTAGCATGCCGAATATTACTTGGAGTGTGAATTGGAACGAAATCGCCAATAGATAAGACCATTTTACAATTTGGGCCCAAGTTAGAAGCAGAGCCTAAGGTGTAAATTATCGATAGTCCATATCTCGGAAACTATAAGAGATAATGCAATTTGGCAACCGGCAATGTAATTAGCATGCCGAATATTACTTGGAATGTGAATTGGAACGAAATCGCCAATAGATAAGACCATTTTACAATTTGGGCCCAAGTTAGAAGCAGAGCCTAAGGTGTAAATTATCGATAGTCCATATCTCGGAAACTATAAGAGATAATGCAATTTGGCAACCGGCAATGTAATTAGCATGCCGAATATTACTCGGAATGTGAATTGGAACGAAATCGCCAATAGATAAGACCATTTTACAATTTGGGCCCAAGTTAGAAGCAGAGCCTAAGGTGTAAATTATCGACAGTCCATATCTCGGAAACTATAAGAGATAATGCAATTTGGCAACCGGCAATGTAATTAGCATGCCGAATATTACTTGGAATGTGAATTGGAACGAAATCGCCAATAGATAAGACCATTTTACAATATGGGCCCAAGTTAGAAGCAGAGCCTAAGGTGTAAATTATCGATAGTCCATATCTCGGAAACTATAAGAGATAATGCAATTTGGCAACCGGCAATGTAATTAGCATGCCGAATATTACTTGGAATGTGAATTGGAACGAAATCGCCAATAGATAAGACCATTTTACAATTTGGGCCCAAGTTAGAAGCAGAGCCTAAGGTGTAAATTATTGATAGTCCATATCTCGGAAACTATAAGAGATAATGCAATTTCGCAACCGGCAATGTAATTAGCATGCCGAATATCACTTGGAATGTGAATTGGGACGAAATCGCCAATAGATAAGACCATTTTACAATTTGGGCCCAAGTTAGAAGCAGAGCCTAAGGTGTAAATTATCGATAGTCCATATCTCGGAAACTATAAGAGATAATGCAATTTGGCAACCGGCAATGTAATTAGCATGCCGAATATTACTTGGAATGTGAATTGGAACGAAATCGCTAATAGATAAGACCATTTTACAATTTGGGCCCAAGTTAGAAGCAGAGCCTAAGGTGTAAATTATCGATAGTCCATATCTCGGAAACTATAAGAGATAATGCAATTTGGCAACCGGCAATGTAATTAGCATGCCGAATATTACTTGGAATGTGAATTGGAACGAAATCGCCAATAGATAAGGCCATTTTACAATTTGGGCCCAAGTTAGAAGCAGAACCTAAGGTGTAAATTATCGATAGTCCATATCTCGGACACTATACGAGATAATGCAATTTGGCAACCGGCAATGTAATTAGCATGCCGAATATTACTTGGAATGTGAATTGGAACGAAATCGCCAATAGATAAGACCATTTTACAATTTGGGCCCAAGTTAGAAGCAGAGCCTAAGGTGTAAATTATCGATAGTCCATATCTCGGAAACTATAAGAGATAATGCAATTTGGCAACCGGCAATGTAATTAGCATGCCGAATATTACTTGGAATGTGAATTGGAACGAAATCGCCAATAGATAAGACCATTTTACAATTTGGGCCCAAGTTAGAAGCAGAGCCTAAGGTGTAAATTATCGATAGTCCATATCTCGGAAACTATAAGAGATAATGCAATTTGGCAACCGGCAATGTAATTAGCATGCCGAATATTACTTGGAATGTGAATTGGAACGAAATCGCCAATAGATAAGACCATTTTACAATTTGGGCCCAAGTTAGAAGCAGAGCCTAAGGTGTAAATTATCGATAGTCCATATCTCGGAAACTATAAGAGATAATGCAATTTGGCAACCGGCAATGTAATTAGCATGCCGAATATTACTTGGAATGTGAATTGGAACGAAATCGCCAATAGATAAGACCATTTTACAATTTGGGTCCAAGTTAGAAGCAGAGCCTAAGGTGTAAATTATCGATAGTCCATATCTCGGAAACTATAAGAGATAATGCAATTTGGCAACCGGCAATGTAATTAGCATGCCGAATATTACTTGGAATGTGAATTGGAACGAAATCGCCAATAGATAAGACCATTTTACAATTTGGGCCCAAGTTAGAAGCAGAGCCTATGGTGTAAATTATCGATAGTCCATATCTCGGAAACTATAAGAGATAATGCAATTTGGCAACCGGCAATGTAATTAGCATGCCGAATATTACTTGGAATGTGAATTGGAACGAAATCGCCAATAGATAAGACCATTTTACAATTTGGGCCCAAGTTAGAAGAAGAGCCTAAGGTGTAAATTATCGATAGTCCATATCTCGGAAACTATAAGAGATAATGCAATTTGGCAACCGGCAATGTAATTAGCATGCCGAATATTACTTGGAATGTGAATTGGAACGAAATCGCCAATAGATAAGACCATTTTACAATTTGGGCCCAAGTTATAAGCAGAGCCTATGGTGTAAATTATCGATAGTCCATATCTCGGAAACTATAAGAGATAATGCAATTTGGCAACCGGCAATGTAATTAGCATGCCGAATATTACTTGGAATGTGAATTGGAACGAAATCGCCAATAGATAAGACCATTTTACAATTTGGGCCCAAGTTAGAAGCAGAGCCTAAGGTGTAAATTATCGATAGTCCATATCTCGGAAACTATAAGAGATAATGCAATTTGGCAACCGGCAATGTAATTAGCATGCCAAATATTACTTGGAATGTGAATTGGAACGAAATCGCCAATAGATAAGACCATTTTACAATTTGGGCCCAAGTTAGAAGCAGAGCCTAAGGTGTAAATTATCGATAGTCCATATCTCGGAAACTATAAGAGATAATGCAATTTGGCAACCGGCAATGTAATTAGCATGCCGAATTTTACTTGGAATGTGAATTGGAACGAAATCGCCAATAGATAAGACCATTTTACAATTTGGGTCCAAGTTAGAAGCAGAGCCTAAGGTGTAAATTATCGATAGTCCATATCTCGGAAACTATAAGAGATAATGCAATTTGGCAACCGGCAATGTAATTAGCATGCCGAATATTACTTGGAGTGTGAATTGGAACGAAATCGCCAATAGATAAGACCATTTTACAATTTGGGCCCAAGTTAGAAGCAGAGCCTAAGGTGTAAATTATCGATAGTCCATATCTCGGAAACTATAAAAGTTAATGCAATTTGGCAACCGGCAATGTAATTAGCATGCCGAATATTACTTGGAATGTGAATTGGAACGAAATCGCCAATAGATAAGACCATTTTACAATTTGGGCCCAAGTTAGAAGCAGAGCCTATGGTGTAAATAATCGATAGTCCATATCTCGGAAACTATAAGAGATAATGCAATTTGGCAACCGGCAATGTAATTAGCATGCCGAATATTACTTGGAATGTGAATTGGAACGAAATCGCCAATAGATAAGACCATTTTACAATTTGGGCCCAAGTTATAAGCAGAGCCTATGGTGTAAATTATCGATAGTCCATATCTCGGAAACTATAAGAGATAATGCAATTTGGCAACCGGCAATGTAATTAGCATGCCGAATATTACTTGGAATGTGAATTGGAACGAAATCGCTAATAGATAAGACCATTTTACAATTTGGGCCCAAGTTAGAAGCAGAGCCTAAGGTGTAAATTATCGATAGTCCATATCTCGGAAACTATAAGAGATAATGCAATTTCGCAACCGGCAATGTAATTAGCATGCCGAATATTACTTGGAGTGTGAATTGGAACGAAATCGCCAATAGATAAGACCATTTTACAATTTGGGCCCAAGTTAGAAGCAGAGCCTAAGGTGTAAATTATCGATAGTCCATATCTCGGAAACTATAAGAGATAATGCAATTTGGCAACCGGCAATGTAATTAGCATGCCGAATATTACTTGAAATGTGAATTGGAACGAAATCGCCAATAGATAAGACCATTTTACAATTTGGGCCCAAGTTAGAAGCAGAGCCTAAGGTGTAAATTATCGATAGTCCATATCTCGGAAACTATAAGAGATAATGCAATTTGGCAACCGGCAATGTAATTAGCATGCCGAATATTACTTGGAATGTGAATTGGAACGAAATCGCCAATAGATAAGACCATTTTACAATTTGGGCCCAAGTTAGAAGCAGAGCCTAAGGTGTAAATTATCGATAGTCCATATCTCGGAAACTATAAGAGATAATGCAATTTGGCAACCGGCAATGTAATTAGCATGCCGAATATTACTTGGAATGTGAATTGGAACGAAATCGCCAATAGGTAAGACCATTTTACAATTTGGGCCCAAGTTAGAAGCAGAGCCTAAGGTGTAAATTATCGATAGTCCATATCTCGGAAACTATAAGAGATAATGCAATTTGGCAACCGGCAATGTAATTAGCATGCCGAATATTACTTGGAATGTGAATTGGAACGAAATCGCCAATAGATAAGGCCATTTTACAATTTGGGCCCAAGTTAGAAGCAGAGCCTAAGGTGTAAATTATCGATAGTCCATATCTCGGACACTATAAGAGATAATGCAATTTGGCAACCGGCAATGTAATTAGCATGCCGAATATTACTTGGAATGTGAATTGGAACGAAATCGCCAATAGATAAGACCATTTTACAATTTGGGCCCAAGTTAGAAGCAGAGCCTAAGGTGTAAATTATCGATAGTCCATATCTCGGAAACTATAAGAGATAATGCAATTTGGCAACCGGCAATGTAATTAGCATGCCGAATATTACTTGGAATGTGAATTGGAACGAAATCGCCAATAGATAAGACCATTTTACAATTTGGGTCCAAGTTAGAAGCAGAGCCTAAGGTGTAAATTATCGATAGTCCATATCTCGGAAACTATAAGAGATAATGCAATTTGGCAACCGGCAATGTAATTAGCATGCCGAATATTACTTGGAATGTGAATTGGAACGAAATCGCTAATAGATAAGACCATTTTACAATTTGGGCCCAAGTTAGAAGCAGAGCCTAAGGTGTAAATTATCGATAGTCCATATCTCGGAAACTATAAGAGATAATGCAATTTCGCAACCGGCAATGTAATTAGCATGCCGAATATTACTTGGAGTGTGAATTGGAACGAAATCGCCAATAGATAAGACCATTTTACAATTTGGGCCCAAGTTAGAAGCAGAGCCTAAGGTGTAAATTATCGATAGTCCATATCTCGGAAACTATAAGAGATAATGCAATTTGGCAACCGGCAATGTAATTAGCATGCCGAATATTACTTGAAATGTGAATTGGAACGAAATCGCCAATAGATAAGACCATTTTACAATTTGGGCCCAAGTTAGAAGCAGAGCCTAAGGTGTAAATTATCGATAGTCCATATCTCGGAAACTATAAGAGATAATGCAATTTGGCAACCGGCAATGTAATTAGCATGCCGAATATTACTTGGAATGTGAATTGGAACGAAATCGCCAATAGATAAGACCATTTTACAATTTGGGCCCAAGTTAGAAGCAGAGCCTAAGGTGTAAATTATCGATAGTCCATATCTCGGAAACTATAAGAGATAATGCAATTTGGCAACCGGCAATGTAATTAGCATGCCGAATATTACTTGGAATGTGAATTGGAACGAAATCGCCAATAGGTAAGACCATTTTACAATTTGGGCCCAAGTTAGAAGCAGAGCCTAAGGTGTAAATTATCGATAGTCCATATCTCGGAAACTATAAGAGATAATGCAATTTGGCAACCGGCAATGTAATTAGCATGCCGAATATTACTTGGAATGTGAATTGGAACGAAATCGCCAATAGATAAGGCCATTTTACAATTTGGGCCCAAGTTAGAAGCAGAGCCTAAGGTGTAAATTATCGATAGTCCATATCTCGGACACTATAAGAGATAATGCAATTTGGCAACCGGCAATGTAATTAGCATGCCGAATATTACTTGGAATGTGAATTGGAACGAAATCGCCAATAGATAAGACCATTTTACAATTTGGGCCCAAGTTAGAAGCAGAGCCTAAGGTGTAAATTATCGATAGTCCATATCTCGGAAACTATAAGAGATAATGCAATTTGGCAACCGGCAATGTAATTAGCATGCCGAATATTACTTGGAATGTGAATTGGAACGAAATCGCCAATAGATAAGACCATTTTACAATTTGGGTCCAAGTTAGAAGCAGAGCCTAAGGTGTAAATTATCGATAGTCCATATCTCGGAAACTATAAGAGATAATGCAATTTGGCAACCGGCAATGTAATTAGCATGCCGAATATTACTTGGAATGTGAATTGGAACGAAATCGCCAATAGATAAGACCATTTTACAATTTGGGCCCAAGTTAGAAGCAGAGCCTAAGGTGTAAATTATCGATAGTCCATATCTCGGAAACTATAAAAGTTAATGCAATTTGGCAACCGGCAATGTAATTAGCATGCCGAATATTACTTGGAATGTGAATTGGAACGAAATCGCCAATAGATAAGACCATTTTGCAATTTGGGCCCAAGTTAGAAGCAGAGCCTAAGGTGTAAATTATCGATAGTCCATATCTCGGAAACTATAAGAGATAATGCAATTTGGCAACCGGCAATGTAATTAGCATGCCGAATATTACTTGGAATGTGAATTGGAACGAAATCGCCAATAGATAAGACCATTTTACAATTTGGGCCCAAGTTAGAAGCAGAGCCTAAGGTGTAAATTATCGATAGTCCATATCTCGGAAACTATAAGAGATAATGCAATTTGGCAACCGGCAATGTAATTAGCATGCCGAATATTACTTGGAATGTGAATTGGAACGAAATCGCCAATAGGTAAGACCATTTTACAATTTGGGCCCAAGTTAGAAGCAGAGCCTAAGGTGTAAATTATCGATAGTCCATATCTCGGAAACTATAAGAGATAATGCAATTTGGCAACCGGCAATGTAATTAGCATGCCGAATATTACTTGGAATGTGAATTGGAACGAAATCGCCAATAGATAAGGCCATTTTACAATTTGGGCCCAAGTTAGAAGCAGAGCCTAAGGTGTAAATTATCGATAGTCCATATCTCGGACACTATAAGAGATAATGCAATTTGGCAACCGGCAATGTAATTAGCATGCCGAATATTACTTGGAATGTGAATTGGAACGAAATCGCCAATAGATAAGACCATTTTACAATTTGGGCCCAAGTTAGAAGCAGAGCCTAAGGTGTAAATTATCGATAGTCCATATCTCGGAAACTATAAGAGATAATGCAATTTGGCAACCGGCAATGTAATTAGCATGCCGAATATTACTTGGAATGTGAATTGGAACGAAATCGCCAATAGATAAGACCATTTTACAATTTGGCTCCAAGTTAGAAGCAGAGCCTAAGGTGTAAATTATCGATAGTCCATATCTCGGAAACTATAAGAGATAATGCAATTTGGCAACCGGCAATGTAATTAGCATGCCGAATATTACTTGGAATGTGAATTGGAACGAAATCGCCAATAGATAAGACCATTTTACAATTTGGGCCCAAGTTATAAGCAGAGCCTATGGTGTAAATTATCGATAGTCCATATCTCGGAAACTATAAGAGATAATGCAATTTGGCAACCGGCAATGTAATTAGCATGCCGAATATTACTTGGAATGTGAATTGGAACGAAATCGCCAATAGATAAGACCATTTTACAATTTGGGCCCAAGTTAGAAGCAGAGCCTAAGGTGTAAATTATCGATAGTCCATATCTCGGAAACTATAAGAGATAATGCAATTTGGCAACCGGCAATGTAATTAGCATGCCGAATATTACTTGGAATGTGAATTGGAACGAAATCGCCAATAGATAAGACCATTTTACAATTTGGGTCCAAGTTAGAAGCAGAGCCTAAGGTGTAAATTATCGATAGTCCATATCTCGGAAACTATAAGAGATAATGCAATTTGGCAACCGGCAATGTAATTAGCATGCCGAATATTACTTGGAATGTGAATTGGAACGAAATCGCCAATAGATAAGACCATTTTACAATTTGGGCCCAAGTTAGAAGCAGAGCCTAAGGTGTAAATTATCGATAGTCCATATCTCGGAAACTATAAAAGTTAATGCAATTTGGCAACCGGCAATGTAATTAGCATGCCGAATATTACTTGGAATGTGAATTGGAACGAAATCGCCAATAGATAAGACCATTTTGCAATTTGGGCCCAAGTTAGAAGCAGAGCCTAAGGTGTAAATTATCGATAGTCCATATCTCGGAAACTATAAGAGATAATGCAATTTGGCAACCGGCAATGTAATTAGCATGCCGAATATTACTTGGAATGTGAATTGGAACGAAATCGCCAATAGATAAGACCATTTTACAATTTGGGCCCAAGTTAGAAGCAGAGCCTAAGGTGTAAATTATCGATAGTCCATATCTCGGAAACTATAAGAGATAATGCAATTTGGCAACCGGCAATGTAATTAGCATGCCGAATATTACTTGGAATGTGAATTGGAACGAAATCGCCAATAGGTAAGACCATTTTACAATTTGGGCCCAAGTTAGAAGCAGAGCCTAAGGTGTAAATTATCGATAGTCCATATCTCGGAAACTATAAGAGATAATGCAATTTGGCAACCGGCAATGTAATTAGCATGCCGAATATTACTTGGAATGTGAATTGGAACGAAATCGCCAATAGATAAGGCCATTTTACAATTTGGGCCCAAGTTAGAAGCAGAGCCTAAGGTGTAAATTATCGATAGTCCATATCTCGGACACTATAAGAGATAATGCAATTTGGCAACCGGCAATGTAATTAGCATGCCGAATATTACTTGGAATGTGAATTGGAACGAAATCGCCAATAGATAAGACCATTTTACAATTTGGGCCCAAGTTAGAAGCAGAGCCTAAGGTGTAAATTATCGATAGTCCATATCTCGGAAACTATAAGAGATAATGCAATTTGGCAACCGGCAATGTAATTAGCATGCCGAATATTACTTGGAATGTGAATTGGAACGAAATCGCCAATAGATAAGACCATTTTACAATTTGGCTCCAAGTTAGAAGCAGAGCCTAAGGTGTAAATTATCGATAGTCCATATCTCGGAAACTATAAGAGATAATGCAATTTGGCAACCGGCAATGTAATTAGCATGCCGAATATTACTTGGAATGTGAATTGGAACGAAATCGCCAATAGATAAGACCATTTTACAATTTGGGCCCAAGTTATAAGCAGAGCCTATGGTGTAAATTATCGATAGTCCATATCTCGGAAACTATAAGAGATAATGCAATTTGGCAACCGGCAATGTAATTAGCATGCCGAATATTACTTGGAATGTGAATTGGAACGAAATCGCCAATAGATAAGACCATTTTACAATTTGGGCCCAAGTTATAAGCAGAGCCTATGGTGTAAATTATCGATAGTCCATATCTCGGAAACTATAAGAGATAATGCAATTTGGCAACCGGCAATGTAATTAGCATGCCGAATATTACTTGGAATGTGAATTGGAACGAAATCGCCAATAGATAAGACCATTTTACAATTTGGGCCCAAGTTAGAAGCAGAGCCTAAAGTGTAAATTATCGATAGTCCATATCTCGGAAACTATAAGAGATAATGCAATTTGGCAACCGGCAATGTAATTAGCATGCCGAATATTACTTGGAATGTGAATTGGAACGAAATCGCCAATAGATAAGACCATTTTACAATTTGGGCCCAAGTTATAAGCAGAGCCTATGGTGTAAATTATCGATAGTCCATATCTCGGAAACTATAAGAGATAATGCAATTTGGCAACCGGCAATGTAATTAGCATGCCGAATATTACTTGGAATGTGAATTGGAACGAAATCGCCAATAGATAAGACCATTTTACAATTTGGGCCCAAGTTAGAGGCAGAGCCTAAGGTGTAAATTATTGATAGTCCATAACTCGGAAACTATAAGAGATAATGCAATTTCGCAACCGGCAATGTAATTAGCATGCCGAATATCACTTGGAATGTGAATTGGGACGAAATCGCCAATAGATAAGACCATTTTACAATTTGGGCCCAAGTTAGAAGCAGAGCCTAAGGTGCAAATTATTGATAGTCCATATCTCGGAAACTATAAGAGATAATGCAATTTCGCAACCGGCAATGTAATTAGCATGCCGAATTTCACTTGGAATGTGAATTGGGACGAAATCGCCAATAGACAAGACCATTTTACAATTTGGACCCAAGTTAGAAGCAGAGCCTAAGGTGTAAATTATCGATAGTCCATATCTCGGAAACTATAAGAGATAATGCAATTTGGCAACCGGCAATGTAATTAGCATGCCGAATATTACTTGGAATGTGAATTGGAACGAAATCGCCAATAGATAAGACCATTTTACAATTTGGGCCCAAGTTAGAAGCAGAGCCTAAGGTGTAAATTATCGATAGTCCATATCTCGGAAACTATAAAAGTTAATGCAGTTTGGCAACCGGCAATGTAATTAGCATGCCGAATATTACTTGGAATGTGAATTGGAACGAAATCGCCAATAGATAAGACCATTTTACAATTTGGGCCCAAGTTAGAAGCAGAGCCTAAGGTGTAAATTATCGATAGTCCATATCTGGGAAACTATAAGAGATAATGCAATTTGGCAACCGGCAATGTAATTAGCATGCCGAATATTACTTGGAATGTGAATTGGAACGAAATCGCCAATAGATAAGACCATTTTACAATTTGGGCCCAAGTTAGAAGCAGAGCCTAAGGTGTAAATTATCGATAGTCCATATCTCGGAAACTATAAGAGATAATGCAATTTGGCAACCGGCAATGTAATTAGCATGCCGAATATTACTTGGAATGTGAATTGGAACGAAATCGCCAATAGATAAGACCATTTTACAATTTGGGCCCAAGTTATAAGCAGAGCCTATGGTGTAAATTATCGATAGTCCATATCTCGGAAACTATAAGAGATAATGCAATTTGGCTACCGGCAATGTAATTAGCATGCCGAATATTACTTGGAATGTGAATTGGAACGAAATCGCTAATAGATAAGACCATTTTACAATTTGGGCCCAAGTTAGAAGCAGAGCCTAAGGTGTAAATTATCGATAGTATATATCTCGGAAACTATAAGAGATAATGCAATTTCGCAACCGGCAATGTAATTAGCATGCCGAATATTACTTGGAATGTGAATTGGAACGAAATCGCCAATAGATAAGACCATTTTACAATTTGGGCCCAAGTTAGAAGCAGAGCCTAAAGTGTAAATTATCGATAGTCCATATCTCGGAAACTATAAGAGATAATGCAATTTGGCAACCGGCAATGTAATTAGCATGCCGAATATTACTTGGAATGTGAATTGGAACGAAATCGCCAATAGATAAAACCATTTTACAATTTGGGCCCAAGTTAGAAGCAGAGCCTAAGGTGTAAATTATCGATAGTCCATATCTCGGAAACTATAAGAGATAATGCAATTTCGCAACCGGCAATGTAATTAGCATGCCGAATATCACTTGGAATGTTAATTGGGACGAAATCGCCAATAGATAAGACCATTTTACAATTTGGGCCCAAGTTAGAAGCAGAGCCTAAGGTGTAAATTATCGATAGTCCATATCTCGGAAACTATAAGAGATAATGCAATTTGGCAACCGGCAATGTAATTAGCATGCCGAATATTACTTGGAATGTGAATTGGAACGAAATCGCCAATAGATAAGACCATTTTACAATTTGGGCCCAAGTTAGAAGCAGAGCCTAAAGTGTAAATTATCGATAGTCCATATCTCGGAAACTATAAGAGATAATGCAATTTGGCAACCGGCAATGTAATTAGCATGCCGAATATTACTTGGAATGTGAATTGGAACGAAATCGCCAATAGATAAGACCATTTTACAATTTGGGCCCAAGTTATAAGCAGAGCCTATGGTGTAAATTATCGATAGTCCATATCTCGGAAACTATAAGAGATAATGCAATTTGGCAACCGGCAATGTAATTAGCATGCCGAATATTACTTGGAATGTGAATTGGAACGAAATCGCCAATAGATAAGACCATTTTACAATTTGGGCCCAAGTTAGAAGCAGAGCCTAAGGTGTAATTTATTGATAGTCCATATCTCGGAAACTATAAGAGATAATGCAATTTCGCAACCGGCAATGTAATTAGCATGCCGAATATCACTTGGAATGTGAATTGGGACGAAATCGCCAATAGATAAGACCATTTTACAATTTGGGCCCAAGTTAGAAGCAGAGCCTAAGGTGTAAATTATTGATAGTCCATATCTCGGAAACTATAAGAGATAATGCAATTTCGCAACCGGCAATGTAATTAGCATGCCGAATTTCACTTGGAATGTGAATTGGGACGAAATCGCCAATAGATAAGACCATTTTACAATTTGGGCCCAAGTTAGAAGCAGAGCCTAAGGTGTAAATTATCGATAGTCCATATCTCGGAAACTATAAGAGATAATGCAATTTGGCAACCGGCAATGTAATTAGCATGCCGAATATTACTTGGAATGTGAATTGGAACGAAATCGCCAATAGATAAGACCATTTTACAATTTGGGCCCAAGTTAGAAGCAGAGCCTAAGGTGTAAATTATCGATAGTCCATATCTCGGAAACTATAAAAGTTAATGCAATTTGGCAACCGGCAATGTAATTAGCATGCCGAATATTACTTGGAATGTGAATTGGAACGAAATCGCCAATAGATAAGACCATTTTACAATTTGGGCCCAAGTTAGAAGCAGAGCCTAAGGTGTAAATTATCGATAGTCCATATCTCGGAAACTATAAGAGATAATGCAATTTGGCAACCGGCAATGTAATTAGCATGCCGAATATTACTTGGAATGTGAATTGGAACGAAATCGCCAATAGATAAGACCATTTTACAATTTGGGCCCAAGTTAGAAGCAGAGCCTAAGGTGTAAATTATCGATAGTCCATATCTCGGAAACTCTAAGAGATAATGCAATTTGGCAACCGGCAATGTAATTAGCATGCCGAATATTACTTGGAATGTGAATTGGAACGAAATCGCCAATAGATAAGACCATTTTACAATTTGGGCCCAAGTTATAAGCAGAGCCTATGGTGTAAATTATCGATAGTCCATATCTCGGAAACTATAAGAGATAATGCAATTTGGCTACCGGCAATGTAATTAGCATGCCGAATATTACTTGGAATGTGAATTGGAACGAAATCGCTAATAGATAAGACCATTTTACAATTTGGGCCCAAGTTAGAAGCAGAGCCTAAGGTGTAAATTATCGATAGTATATATCTCGGAAACTATAAGAGATAATGCAATTTCGCAACCGGCAATGTAATTAGCATGCCGAATATTACTTGGAGTGTGAATTGGAACGAAATCGCCAATAGATAAGACCATTTTACAATTTGGGCCCAAGTTAGAAGCAGAGCCTAAGGTGTAAATTATCGATAGTCCATATCTCGGAAACTATAAGAGATAATGCAATTTGGCAACCGGCAATGTAATTAGCATGCCGAATATTACTTGGAATGTGAATTGGAACGAAATCGCCAATAGATAAGACCATTTTACAATTTGGGCCCAAGTTAGAAGCAGAGCCTAAGGTGTAAATTATCGATAGTCCATATCTCGGAAACTATAAGAGATAATGCAATTTGGCAACCGGCAATGTAATTAGCATGCCGAATATTACTCGGAATGTGAATTGGAACGAAATCGCCAATAGATAAGACCATTTTACAATTTGGGCCCAAGTTAGAAGCAGAGCCTAAGGTGTAAATTATCGACAGTCCATATCTCGGAAACTATAAGAGATAATGCAATTTGGCAACCGGCAATGTAATTAGCATGCCGAATATTACTTGGAATGTGAATTGGAACGAAATCGCCAATAGATAAGACCATTTTACAATATGGGCCCAAGTTAGAAGCAGAGCCTAAGGTGTAAATTATCGATAGTCCATATCTCGGAAACTATAAGAGATAATGCAATTTGGCAACCGGCAATGTAATTAGCATGCCGAATATTACTTGGAATGTGAATTGGAACGAAATCGCCAATAGATAAGACCATTTTACAATTTGGGCCCAAGTTAGAAGCAGAGCCTAAGGTGTAAATTATTGATAGTCCATATCTCGGAAACTATAAGAGATAATGCAATTTCGCAACCGGCAATGTAATTAGCATGCCGAATATCACTTGGAATGTGAATTGGGACGAAATCGCCAATAGATAAGACCATTTTACAATTTGGGCCCAAGTTAGAAGCAGAGCCTAAGGTGTAAATTATCGATAGTCCATATCTCGGAAACTATAAGAGATAATGCAATTTCGCAACCGGCAATGTAATTGGTGAATTGGGACGAAATCGCCAATAGATAAGACCATTTTACAATTTGGGCCCAAGTTAGAAGCAGAGCCTAAGGTGTAAATTATCGATAGTCCATATCTCGGAAACTATAATAGATAATGCAATTTGGCAACCGGCAATGTAATTAGCATGCCGAATATTACTTGGAATGTGAATTGGAACGAAATCGCCAATAGATAAGACCATTTTACAATTTGGGCCCAAGTTAGAAGCAGAGCCTAAGGTGTAAATTATTGATAGTCCATATCTCGGACACTATAAGAGATAATGCAATTTCGCAACCGGCAATGTAATTAGCGTGCCGAATATTACTTGGAATGTGAATAGGAACGAAATCGCCAATAGATAAGACCATTTTACAATTTGGGCCCAAGTTAGAAGCAGAGACTAAGGTGTAAATTGTCGATAGTCCATATCTCGGAAACTATAAGAGATAATGCAATTTGGCAACCGGCAATATAATTAGCATGCCGAATATTACTTGGAATGTGAATTGGAACGAAATCGCCAATAGATAAGACCATTTTACAATTTGGGCCCAAGTTAGAAGCAGAGCCTAAGGTGTAAATTATCGATAGTCCATATCTCGGAAACTATAAGAGATAATGCAATTTGGCAACCGGCAATGTAATTAGCATGCCGAATATTACTTGGAATGTGAATTGGAACGAAATCGCCAATAGATAAGACCATTTTACAATTTGGGCCCAAGTTATAAGCAGAGCCTATGGTGTAAATTATCGATA
The DNA here is from genome assembly GCF_030347505.1 of Rhynchophorus ferrugineus. Classification (NCBI taxonomy): domain Eukaryota; kingdom Metazoa; phylum Arthropoda; class Insecta; order Coleoptera; family Curculionidae; genus Rhynchophorus; species Rhynchophorus ferrugineus. The sequence goes on from NW_027472856.1 coordinate 169,116, forward strand.
GTCCATATCTCGGAAACTATAAGAGATAATGCAATTTGGCAACCGGCAATGTAATTAGCATGCCGAATATTACTTGGAATGTGAATTGGAACGAAATCGCTAATAGATAAGACCATTTTACAATTTGGGCCCAAGTTAGAAGCAGAGCCTAAGGTGTAAATTATCGATAGTCCATATCTCGGAAACTATAAGAGATAATGCAATTTGGCAACCGGCAATGTAATTAGCATGCCGAATATTACTTGGAATGTGAATTGGAACGAAATCGCCAATAGATAAGGCCATTTTACAATTTGGGCCCAAGTTAGAAGCAGAACCTAAGGTGTAAATTATCGATAGTCCATATCTCGGACACTATACGAGATAATGCAATTTGGCAACCGGCAATGTAATTAGCATGCCGAATATTACTTGGAATGTGAATTGGAACGAAATCGCCAATAGATAAGACCATTTTACAATTTGGGCCCAAGTTAGAAGCAGAGCCTAAGGTGTAAATTATCGATAGTCCATATCTCGGAAACTATAAGAGATAATGCAATTTGGCAACCGGCAATGTAATTAGCATGCCGAATATTACTTGGATTGTGAATTGGAACGAAATCGCCAATAGATAAGACCATTTTACAATTTGGGCCCAAGTTAGAAGCAGAGCCTAAGGTGTAAATTATCGATAGTCCATATCTCGGAAACTATAAGAGATAATGCAATTTGGCAACCGGCAATGTAATTAGCATGCCGAATATTACTTGGAATGTGAATTGGAACGAAATCGCCAATAGATAAGACCATTTTACAATTTGGGCCCAAGTTAGAAGCAGAGCCTAAGGTGTAAATTATCGATAGTCCATATCTCGGAAACTATAAGAGATAATGCAATTTGGCAACCGGCAATGTAATTAGCATGCCGAATATTACTTGGAATGTGAATTGGAACGAAATCGCCAATAGATAAGACCATTTTACAATTTGGGTCCAAGTTAGAAGCAGAGCCTAAGGTGTAAATTATCGATAGTCCATATCTCGGAAACTATAAGAGATAATGCAATTTGGCAACCGGCAATGTAATTAGCATGCCGAATATTACTTGGAATGTGAATTGGAACGAAATCGCCAATAGATAAGACCATTTTACAATTTGGGCCCAAGTTAGAAGCAGAGCCTATGGTATAAATTATCGATAGTCCATATCTCGGAAACTATAAGAGATAATGCAATTTGGCAACCGGCAATGTAATTAGCATGCCGAATATTACTTGGAATGTGAATTGGAACGAAATCGCCAATAGATAAGACCATTTTACAATTTGGGCCCAAGTTAGAAGAAGAGCCTAAGGTGTAAATTATCGATAGTCCATATCTCGGAAACTATAAGAGATAATGCAATTTGGCAACCGGCAATGTAATTAGCATGCCGAATATTACTTGGAATGTGAATTGGAACGAAATCGCCAATAGATAAGACCATTTTACAATTTGGGCCCAAGTTATAAGCAGAGCCTATGGTGTAAATTATCGATAGTCCATATCTCGGAAACTATAAGAGATAATGCAATTTGGCAACCGGCAATGTAATTAGCATGCCGAATATTACTTGGAATGTGAATTGGAACGAAATCGCCAATAGATAAGACCATTTTACAATTTGGGCCCAAGTTAGAAGCAGAGCCTAAGGTGTAAATTATCGATAGTCCATATCTCGGAAACTATAAGAGATAATGCAATTTGGCAACCGGCAATGTAATTAGCATGCCAAATATTACTTGGAATGTGAATTGGAACGAAATCGCCAATAGATAAGACCATTTTACAATTTGGGCCCAAGTTAGAAGCAGAGCCTAAGGTGTAAATTATCGATAGTCCATATCTCGGAAACTATAAGAGATAATGCAATTTGGCAACCGGCAATGTAATTAGCATGCCGAATATTACTTGGAATGTGAATTGGAACGAAATCGCCAATAGATAAGACCATTTTACAATTTGGGTCCAAGTTAGAAGCAGAGCCTAAGGTGTAAATTATCGATAGTCCATATCTCGGAAACTATAAGAGATAATGCAATTTGGCAACCGGCAATGTAATTAGCATGCCGAATATTACTTGGAATGTGAATTGGAACGAAATCGCCAATAGATAAGACCATTTTACAATTTGGGCCCAAGTTAGAAGCAGAGCCTATGGTGTAAATTATCGATAGTCCATATCTCGGAAACTATAAGAGATAATGCAATTTGGCAACCGGCAATGTAATTAGCATGCCGAATATTACTTGGAATGTGAATTGGAACGAAATCACCAATAGATAAGACCATTTTACAATTTTGGCCCAAGTTAGAAGCAGAGCCTAAGGTGTAAATTATCGATAGTCCATATCTCGGAAACTATAAAAGTTAATGCAATTTGGCAACCGGCAATGTAATTAGCATGCCGAATATTACTTGGAATGTGAATTGGAACGAAATCGCCAATAGATAAGACCATTTTACAATTTGGGCCCAAGTTAGAAGCAGAGCCTATGGTGTAAATAATCGATAGTCCATATCTCGGAAACTATAAGAGATAATGCAATTTGGCAACCGGCAATGTAATTAGCATGCCGAATATTACTTGGAATGTGAATTGGAACGAAATCGCCAATAGATAAGACCATTTTACAATTTGGGCCCAAGTTATAAGCAGAGCCTATGGTGTAAATTATCGATAGTCCATATCTCGGAAACTATAAGAGATAATGCAATTTGGCAACCGGCAATGTAATTAGCATGCCGAATATTACTTGGAATGTGAATTGGAACGAAATCGCTAATAGATAAGACCATTTTACAATTTGGGCCCAAGTTAGAAGCAGAGCCTAAGGTGTAAATTATCGATAGTCCATATCTCGGAAACTATAAGAGATAATGCAATTTCGCAACCGGCAATGTAATTAGCATGCCGAATATTACTTGGAGTGTGAATTGGAACGAAATCGCCAATAGATAAGACCATTTTACAATTTGGGCCCAAGTTAGAAGCAGAGCCTAAGGTGTAAATTATCGATAGTCCATATCTCGGAAACTATAAGAGATAATGCAATTTGGCAACCGGCAATGTAATTAGCATGCCGAATATTACTTGGAATGTGAATTGGAACGAAATCGCCAATAGATAAGACCATTTTACAATTTGGGCCCAAGTTAGAAGCAGAGCCTAAGGTGTAAATTATCGATAGTCCATATCTCGGAAACTATAAGAGATAATGCAATTTGGCAACCGGCAATGTAATTAGCATGCCGAATATTACTTGGAATGTGAATTGGAACGAAATCGCCAATAGGTAAGACCATTTTACAATTTGGGCCCAAGTTAGAAGCAGAGCCTAAGGTGTAAATTATCGATAGTCCATATCTCGGAAACTATAAGAGATAATGCAATTTGGCAACCGGCAATGTAATTAGCATGCCGAATATTACTTGGAATGTGAATTGGAACGAAATCGCCAATAGATAAGGCCATTTTACAATTTGGGCCCAAGTTAGAAGCAGAGCCTAAGGTGTAAATTATCGATAGTCCATATCTCGGACACTATAAGAGATAATGCAATTTGGCAACCGGCAATGTAATTAGCATGCCGAATATTACTTGGAATGTGAATTGGAACGAAATCGCCAATAGATAAGACCATTTTACAATTTGGGCCCAAGTTAGAAGCAGAGCCTAAGGTGTAAATTATCGATAGTCCATATCTCGGAAACTATAAGAGATAATGCAATTTGGCAACCGGCAATGTAATTAGCATGCCGAATATTACTTGGAATGTGAATTGGAACGAAATCGCCAATAGATAAGACCATTTTACAATTTGGGTCCAAGTTAGAAGCAGAGCCTAAGGTGTAAATTATCGATAGTCCATATCTCGGAAACTATAAGAGATAATGCAATTTGGCAACCGGCAATGTAATTAGCATGCCGAATATTACTTGGAATGTGAATTGGAACGAAATCGCCAATAGATAAGACCATTTTACAATTTGGGCCCAAGTTAGAAGCAGAGCCTAAGGTGTAAATTATCGATAGTCCATATCTCGGAAACTATAAAAGTTAATGCAATTTGGCAACCGGCAATGTAATTAGCATGCCGAATATTACTTGGAATGTGAATTGGAACGAAATCGCCAATAGATAAGACCATTTTGCAATTTGGGCCCAAGTTAGAAGCAGAGCCTAAGGTGTAAATTATCGATAGTCCATATCTCGGAAACTATAAGAGATAATGCAATTTGGCAACCGGCAATGTAATTAGCATGCCGAATATTACTTGGAATGTGAATTGGAACGAAATCGCCAATAGATAAGACCATTTTACAATTTGGGCCCAAGTTAGAAGCAGAGCCTAAGGTGTAAATTATCGATAGTCCATATCTCGGAAACTATAAGAGATAATGCAATTTGGCAACCGGCAATGTAATTAGCATGCCGAATATTACTTGGAATGTGAATTGGAACGAAATCGCCAATAGGTAAGACCATTTTACAATTTGGGCCCAAGTTAGAAGCAGAGCCTAAGGTGTAAATTATCGATAGTCCATATCTCGGAAACTATAAGAGATAATGCAATTTGGCAACCGGCAATGTAATTAGCATGCCGAATATTACTTGGAATGTGAATTGGAACGAAATCGCCAATAGATAAGGCCATTTTACAATTTGGGCCCAAGTTAGAAGCAGAGCCTAAGGTGTAAATTATCGATAGTCCATATCTCGGACACTATAAGAGATAATGCAATTTGGCAACCGGCAATGTAATTAGCATGCCGAATATTACTTGGAATGTGAATTGGAACGAAATCGCCAATAGATAAGACCATTTTACAATTTGGGCCCAAGTTAGAAGCAGAGCCTAAGGTGTAAATTATCGATAGTCCATATCTCGGAAACTATAAGAGATAATGCAATTTGGCAACCGGCAATGTAATTAGCATGCCGAATATTACTTGGAATGTGAATTGGAACGAAATCGCCAATAGATAAGACCATTTTACAATTTGGCTCCAAGTTAGAAGCAGAGCCTAAGGTGTAAATTATCGATAGTCCATATCTCGGAAACTATAAGAGATAATGCAATTTGGCAACCGGCAATGTAATTAGCATGCCGAATATTACTTGGAATGTGAATTGGAACGAAATCGCCAATAGATAAGACCATTTTACAATTTGGGCCCAAGTTAGAAGCAGAGCCTATGGTGTAAATAATCGATAGTCCATATCTCGGAAACTATAAGAGATAATGCAATTTGGCAACCGGCAATGTAATTAGCATGCCGAATATTACTTGGAATGTGAATTGGAACGAAATCGCCAATAGATAAGACCATTTTACAATTTGGGCCCAAGTTAGAAGCAGAGCCTAAGGTGTAAATTATCGATAGTCCATATCTCGGAAACTATAAAAGTTAATGCAATTTGGCAACCGGCAATGTAATTAGCATGCCGAATATTACTTGGAATGTGAATTGGAACGAAATCGCCAATAGATAAGACCATTTTACAATTTGGGCCCAAGTTAGAAGCAGAGCCTAAGGTGTAAATTATCGATAGTCCATATCTCGGAAACTATAAGAGATAATGCAATTTGGCAACCGGCAATGTAATTAGCATGCCGAATATTACTTGGAATGTGAATTGGAACGAAATCGCCAATAGATAAGACCATTTTACAATTTGGGCCCAAGTTAGAAGCAGAGCCTAAGGTGTAAATTATCGATAGTCCATATCTCGGAAACTATAAGAGATAATGTAATTTGGCAACCGGCAATGTAATTAGCATGCCGAATATTACTTGGAATGTGAATTGGAACGAAATCGCCAATAGATAAGACCATTTTACAATTTGGGCCCAAGTTATAAGCAGAGCCTATGGTGTAAATTATCGATAGTCCATATCTCGGAAACTATAAGAGATAATGCAATTTGGCAACCGGCAATGTAATTAGCATGCCGAATATTACTTGGAATGTGAATTGGAACGAAATCGCTAATAGATAAGACCATTTTACAATTTGGGCCCAAGTTAGAAGCAGAGCCTAAGGTGTAAATTATCGATAGTCCATATCTCGGAAACTATAAGAGATAATGCAATTTCGCAACCGGCAATGTAATTAGCATGCCGAATATTACTTGGAGTGTGAATTGGAACGAAATCGCCAATAGATAAGACCATTTTACAATTTGGGCCCAAGTTAGAAGCAGAGCCTAAGGTGTAAATTATCGATAGTCCATATCTCGGAAACTATAAGAGATAATGCAATTTGGCAACCGGCAATGTAATTAGCATGCCAAATATTACTTGAAATGTGAATTGGAACGAAATCGCCAATAGATAAGACCATTTTACAATTTGGGCCCAAGTTAGAAGCAGAGCCTAAGGTGTAAATTATCGATAGTCCATATCTCGGAAACTATAAGAGATAATGCAATTTGGCAACCGGCAATGTAATTAGCATGCCGAATATTACTTGGAATGTGAATTGGAACGAAATCGCCAATAGATAAGACCATTTTACAATTTGGGCCCAAGTTAGAAGCAGAGCCTAAGGTGTAAATTATCGATAGTCCATATCTCGGAAACTATAAGAGATAATGCAATTTGGCAACCGGCAATGTAATTAGCATGCCGAATATTACTTGGAATGTGAATTGGAACGAAATCGCCAATAGATAAGACCATTTTACAATTTGGGCCCAAGTTAGAAGCAGAGCCTAAGGTGTAAATTATCGATAGTCCATATCTCGGAAACTATAAGAGATAATGCAATTTGGCAACCGGCAATGTAATTAGCATGCCGAATATTACTTGGAATGTGAATTGGAACGAAATCGCCAATAGATAAGACCATTTTACAATTTGGGCCCAAGTTAGAAGCAGAGCCTAAGGTGTAAATTATTGATAGTCCATATCTCGGAAACTATAAGAGATAATGCAATTTCGCAACCGGCAAAGTAATTAGCATGCCGAATATCGCTTGGAATGTGAATTGGGACGAAATCGCCAATAGATAAGACCATTTTACAATTTGGGCCCAAGTTAGAAGCAGAGCCTAAGGTGTAAATTATCGATAGTCCATATCTCGGAAACTATAAGAGATAATGCAATTTCGCAACCGGCAATGTAATTGGTGAATTGGGACGAAATCGCCAATAGATAAGACCATTTTACAATTTGGGCCCAAGTTAGAAGCAGAGCCTATGGTGTACATTATCGATAGTCCATATCTCGGAAACTATAAGAGATAATGCAATTTGACAACCGGCAATGTAATTAGCATGCCGAATATTACTTGGAATGTGAATTGGAACGAAATCGCCAATAGATAAGACCATTTTACAATTTGGGCCCAAGTTAGAAGCAGAGCCTAAGGTGTAAATTATCGATAGTCCATATCTCGGAAACTATAAGAGATAATGCAATTTGGCAACCGGCAATGTAATTAGCATGCCGAATATTACTTGGAATATGAATTGGAACGAAATCGCCAATAGATAAGACCATTTTACAATTTGGGTCCAAGTTAGAAGCAGAGCCTAAGGTGTAAATTATCGATAGTCCATATCTCGGAAACTATAAGAGATAATGCAATTTCGCAACCGGCAATGTAATTAGCATGCCGAATATTACTTGGAGTGTGAATTGGAACGAAATCGCCAATAGATAAGACCATTTTACAATTTGGGCCCAAGTTAGAAGCAGAGCCTAAGGTGTAAATTATCGATAGTCCATATCTCGGAAACTATAAGAGATAATGCAATTTGGCAACCGGCAATGTAATTAGCATGTCGAATATTACTTGGAATGTGAATTGGAACGAAATCGCCAATAGATAAGACCATTTTACAATTTGGGCCCAACTTAGAAGCAGAGCCTAAGGTGTAAATTATCGATAGTCCATATCTCGGAAACTATAAGAGATAATGCAATTTGGCAACCGGCAATGTAATTAGCATGCCGAATATTACTTGGAATGTGAATTGGAACGAAATCGCCAATAGATAAGACCATTTTACAATTTGGGCCCAAGTTAGAAGCAGAGCCTAAGGTGTAAATTATCGATAGTCCATATCTCGGAAACTATAAGAGATAATGCAATTTGGCAACCGGCAATGTAATTAGCATGCCGAATATTACTTGGAATGTGAATTGGAACGAAATCGCCAATAGATAAGACCATTTTACAATTTGGGCCCAAGTTAGAAGCAGAGCCTAAGGTGTAAATTATCGATAGTCCATATCTCGGAAACTATAAGAGATAATGCAATTTGGCAACCGGCAATGTAATTAGCATGCCGAATATTACTTGGAATGTGAATTGGAACGAAATCGCCAATAGATAAGACCATTTTACAATTCGGGCCCAAGTTATAAGCAGAGCCTATGGTGTAAATTATCGATAGTCCATATCTCGGAAACTATAAGAGATAATGCAATTTGGCAACCGGCAATGTAATTAGCATGCCGAATATTACTTGGAATGTGAATTGGAACGAAATCGCTAATAGATAAGACCATTTTACAATTTGGGCCCAAGTTAGAAGCAGAGCCTAAGGTGTAAATTATCGATAGTCCATATCTCGGAAACTATAAGAGATAATGCAATTTCGCAACCGGCAATGTAATTAGCATGCCGAATATTACTTGGAGTGTGAATTGGAACGAAATCGCCAATAGATAAGACCATTTTACAATTTGGGCCCAAGTTAGAAGCAGAGCCTAAGGTGTAAATTATCGATAGTCCATATCTCGGAAACTATAAGAGATAATGCAATTTGGCAACCGGCAATGTAATTAGCATGCCAAATATTACTTGAAATGTGAATTGGAACGAAATCGCCAATAGATAAGACCATTTTACAATTTGGGCCCAAGTTAGAAGCAGAGCCTAAGGTGTAAATTATCGATAGTCCATATCTCGGAAACTATAAGAGATAATGCAATTTGGCAACCGGCAATGTAATTAGCCTGCCGAATATTACTTGGAATGTGAATTGGAACGAAATCGCCAATAGATAAGACCATTTTACAATTTGGGCCCAAGTTAGAAGCAGAGCCTAAGGTGTAAATTATCGATAGTCCATATCTCGGAAACTATAAGAGATAATGCAATTTGGCAACCGGCAATGTAATTAGCATGCCGAATATTACTTGGAATGTGAATTGGAACGAAATCGCCAATAGATAAGACCATTTTACAATTTGGGCCCAAGTTAGAAGCAGAGCCTAAGGTGTAAATTATCGATAGTCCATATCTCGGAAACTATAAGAGATAATGCAATTTGGCAACCGGCAATGTAATTAGCATGCCGAATATTACTTGGAATGTGAATTGGAACGAAATCGCCAATAGATAAGACCATTTTACAATTTGGGCCCAAGTTAGAAGCAGAGCCTAAGGTGTAAATTATTGATAGTCCATATCTCGGAAACTATAAGAGATAATGCAATTTCGCAACCGGCAAAGTAATTAGCATGCCGAATATCGCTTGGAATGTGAATTGGGACGAAATCGCCAATAGATAAGACCATTTTACAATTTGGGCCCAAGTTAGAAGCAGAGCCTAAGGTGTAAATTATCAATAGTCCATATCTCGGAAACTATAAGAGATAATGCAATTTCGCAACCGGCAATGTAATTGGTGAATTGGGACGAAATCGCCAATAGATAAGACCATTTTACAATTTGGGCCCAAGTTAGAAGCAGAGCCTATGGTGTAAATTATCGATAGTCCATATCTCGGAAACTATAAGAGATAATGCAATTTGACAACCGGCAATGTAATTAGCATGCCGAATATTACTTGGAATGTGAATTGGAACGAAATCGCCAATAGATAAGACCATTTTACAATTTGGGCCCAAGTTAGAAGCAGAGCCTAAGGTGTAAATTATCGATAGTCCATATCTCGGAAACTATAAGAGATAATGCAATTTGGCAACCGGCAATGTAATTAGCATGCCGAATATTACTTGGAATATGAATTGGAACGAAATCGCCAATAGATAAGACCATTTTACAATTTGGGTCCAAGTTAGAAGCAGAGCCTAAGGTGTAAATTATCGATAGTCCATATCTCGGAAACTATAAGAGATAATGCAATTTCGCAACCGGCAATGTAATTAGCATGCCGAATATTACTTGGAGTGTGAATTGGAACGAAATCGCCAATAGACAAGACCATTTTACAATTTGGGCCCAAGTTAGAAGCAGAGCCTAAGGTGTAAATTATCGATAGTCCATATCTCGGAAACTATAAGAGATAATGCAATTTGGCAACCGGCAATGTAATTAGCATGTCGAATATTACTTGGAATGTGAATTGGAACGAAATCGCCAATAGATAAGACCATTTTACAATTTGGGCCCAAGTTAGAAGCAGAGCCTAAGGTGTAAATTATCGATAGTCCATATCTCGGAAACTATAAGAGATAATGCAATTTGGCAACCGGCAATGTAATTAGCATGCCGAATATTACTTGGAATGTGAATTGGAACGAAATCGCCAATAGATAAGACCATTTTACAATTTGGGCCCAAGTTAGAAGCAGAGCCTAAGGTGTAAATTATCGATAGTGCATATCTCGGAAACTATAAGAGATAATGCAATTTGGCAACCGGCAATGTAATTAGCATGCCGAATATTACTTGGAATGTGAATTGGAACGAAATCGCCAATAGATAAGACCATTTTACAATTTGGGCCCAAGTTAGAAGCAGAGCCTAAGGTGTAAATTATCGATAGTCCATATCTCGGAAACTATAAGAGATAATGCAATTTGGCAACCGGCAATGTAATTAGCATGCCGAATATTACTTGGAATGTGAATTGGAACGAAATCGCCAATAGATAAGACCATTTTACAATTTGGGCCCAAGTTAGAAGCAGAGCCTAAGGTGTAAATTATCGATAGTCCATATCTCGGAAACTATAAGAGATAATGCAATTTGGCAACCGGCAATGTAATTAGAATGCCGAATATTACTTGGAATGTGAATTGGAACGAAATCGCCAATAGATAAGGCCATTTTACAATTTGGGCCCAAGTTAGAAGCAGAGCCTAAGGTGTAAATTATCGATAGTCCATATCTCGGACACTATACGAGATAATGCAATTTGGCAACCGGCAATGTAATTAGCATGCCGAATATTACTTGGAATGTGAATTGGAACGAAATCGCCAATAGATAAGACCATTTTACAATTTGGGCCCAAGTTAGAAGCAGAGCCTAAGGTGTAAATTATCGATAGTCCATATCTCGGAAACTATAAGAGATAATGCAATTTGGCAACCGGCAATGTAATTAGCATGCCGAATATTACTTGGAATGTGAATTGGAACGAAATCGCCAATAGATAAGACCATTTTACAATTTGGGCCCAAGTTAGAAGCAGAGCATAAGGTGTAAATTATCGATAGTCCATATCTCGGAAACTATAAGAGATAATGCAATTTGGCAACCGGCAATGTAATTAGCATGCCGAATATTACTTGGAATGTGAATTGGAACGAAATCGCTAATAGATAAGACCATTTTACAATTTGGGTCCAAGTTAGAAGCAGAGCCTAAGGTGTAAATTATCGATAGTCCATATCTCGGAAACTATAAGAGATAATGCAATTTGGCAACCGGCAATGTAATTAGCATGCCGAATATTACTTGGAATGTGAATTGGAACGAAATCGCCAATAGATAAGACCATTTTACAATTTGGGCCCAAGTTAGAAGCAGAGCCTATGGTGTAAATTATCGATAGTCCATATCTCGGAAACTATAAGAGATAATGCAATTTGGCAACCGGCAATGTAATTAGCATGCCGAATATTACTTGGAATGTGAATTGGAACGAAATCGCCAATAGATAAGACCATTTTACAATTTGGGCCCAAGTTAGAAGCAGAGCCTAAGGTGTAAATTATCGATAGTCCATATCTCGGAAACTATAAGAGATAATGCAATTTGGCAACCGGCAATGTAATTAGCATGCCGAATATTACTTGGAATGTGAATTGGAACGAAATCGCTAATAGATAAGACCATTTTACAATTTGGGCCCAAGTTAGAAGCAGAGCCTAAGGTGTAAATTATCGATAGTCCATATCTCGGAAACTATAAGAGATAATGCAATTTCGCAACCGGCAATGTAATTAGCATGCCGAATATTACTTGGAATGTGAATTGGAACGAAATCGCCAATAGATAAGACCATTTTACAATTTGGGCCCAAGTTAGAAGCAGAGCCTAAGGTGTAAATTATCGATAGTCCATATCTCGGAAACTATAAGAGATAATGCAATTTCGCAACCGGCAATGTAATTAGCATGCCGAATATTACTTGGAATGTGAATTGGAACGAAATCGCCAATAGATAAGACCATTTTACAATTTGGGCCCAAGTTATAAGCAGAGCCTATGGTGTAAATTATCGATAGTCCATATCTCGGAAACTATAAGAGATAATGCAATTTGGCAACCGGCAATGTAATTAGCATGCCGAATATTACTTGGAATGTGAATTGGAACGAAATCGCTAATAGATAAGACCATTTTACAATTTGGGCCCAAGTTAGAAGCAGAGCCTAAGGTGTAAATTATCGATAGTCCATATCTCGGAAACTATAAGAGATAATGCAATTTCGCAACCGGCAATGTAATTAGCATGCCGAATATTACTTGGAGTGTGAATTGGAACGAAATCGCCAATAGATAAGACCATTTTACAATTTGGGCCCAAGTTAGAAGAAGAGCCTAAGGTGTAAATTATCGATAGTCCATATCTCGGAAACTATAAGAGATAATGCAATTTGGCAACCGGCAATGTAATTAGCATGCCGAATATTACTTGGAATGTGAATTGGAACGAAATCGCCAATAGATAAGACCATATTACAATTTGGGCCCAAGTTATAAGCAGAGCCTATGGTGTAAATTATCGATAGTCCATATCTCGGAAACTATAAGAGATAATGCAATTTGGCAACCGGCAATGTAATTAGCATGCCGAATATTACTTGGAATGTGAATTGGAACGAAATCGCCAATAGATAAGACCATTTTACAATTTGGGCCCAAGTTAGAAGCAGAGCCTAAGGTGTAAATTATCGATAGTCCATATCTCGGAAACTATAAGAGATAATGCAATTTGGCAACCGGCAATGTAATTAGCATGCCAAATATTACTTGGAATGTGAATTGGAACGAAATCGCCAATAGATAAGACCATTTTACAATTTGTTCCCAAGTTAGAAGCAGAGCCTAAGGTGTGAATTATCGATAGTCCATATCTCGGAAACTATAAGAGATAATGCAATTTGGCAACCGGCAATGTAATTAGCATGCCGAATATTACTTGGAATGTGAATTGGAACGAAATCGCCAATAGATAAGACCATTTTACAATTTGGGTCCAAGTTAGAAGCAGAGCCTAAGGTGTAAATTATCGATAGTCCATATCTCGGAAACTATAAGAGATAATGCAATTTGGCAACCGGCAATGTAATTAGCATGCCGAATATTACTTGGAATGTGAATTGGAACGAAATCGCCAATAGATAAGACCATTTTACAATTTGGGCCCAAGTTAGAAGCAGAGCCTATGGTGTAAATTATCGATAGTCCATATCTCGGAAACTATAAGAGATAATGCAATTTGGCAACCGGCAATGTAATTAGCATGCCGAATATTACTTGGAATGTGAATTGGAACGAAATCACCAATAGATAAGACCATTTTACAATTTGGGCCCAAGTTAGAAGCAGAGCCTAAGGTGTAAATTATCGATAGTCCATATCTCGGAAACTATAAAAGTTAATGCAATTTGGCAACCGGCAATGTAATTAGCATGCCGAATATTACTTGGAATGTGAATTGGAACGAAATCGCCAATAGATAAGACCATTTTACAATTTGGGCCCAAGTTAGAAGCAGAGCCTAAGGTGTAAATAATCGATAGTCCATATCTCGGAAACTATAAGAGATAATGCAATTTGGCAACCGGCAATGTAATTAGCATGCCGAATATTACTTGGAATGTGAATTGGAACGAAATCGCCAATAGATAAGACCATTTTACAATTTGGGCCCAAGTTAGAAGCAGAGCCTAAGGTGTAAATTATCGATAGTCCATATCTCGGAAACTATAAGAGATAATGCAATTTGGCAACCGGCAATGTAATTAGCATGCCGAATATTACTTGGAATGTGAATTGGAACGAAATCGCCAATAGATAAGACCATTTTACAATTTGGGCCCAAGTTATAAGCAGAGCCTATGGTGTAAATTATCGATAGTCAATATCTCGGAAACTATAAGAGATAATGCAATTTGGCAACCGGCAATGTAATTAGCATGCCGAATATTACTTGGAATGTGAATTGGAACGAAATCGCTAATAGATAAGACCATTTTACAATTTGGGCCCAAGTTAGAAGCAGAGCCTAAGGTGTAAATTATCGATAGTCCATATCTCGGAAACTATAAGAGATAATGCAATTTCGCAACCGGCAATGTAATTAGCATGCCGAATATTACTTGGAGTGTGAATTGGAACGAAATCGCCAATAGATAAGACCATTTTACAATTTGGGCCCAAGTTAGAAGCAGAGCCTAAGGTGTAAATTATCGATAGTCCATATCTCGGAAACTATAAGAGATAATGCAATTTGGCAACCGGCAATGTAATTAGCATGCCGAATATTACTTGAAATGTGAATTGGAACGAAATCGCCAATAGATAAGACCATTTTACAATTTGGACCCAAGTTAGAAGCAGAGCCTAAGGTGTAAATTATCGATAGTCCATATCTCGGAAACTATAAGAGATAATGCAATTTGGCAACCGGCAATGTAATTAGCATGCCGAATATTACTTGGAATGTGAATTGGAACGAAATCGCCAATAGATAAGACCATTTTACAATTTGGGCCCAAGTTAGAAGCAGAGCCTAAGGTGTAAATTATCGATAGTCCATATCTCGGAAACTATAAGAGATAATGCAATTTGGCAACCGGCAATGTAATTAGCATGCCGAATATTACTTGGAATGTGAATTGGAACGAAATCGCCAATAGGTAAGACCATTTTACAATTTGGGCCCAAGTTAGAAGCAGAGCCTAAGGTGTAAATTATCGATAGTCCATATCTCGGAAACTATAAGAGATAATGCAATTTGGCAACCGGCAATGTAATTAGCATGCCGAATATTACTTGGAATGTGAATTGGAACGAAATCGCCAATAGATAAGGCCGTTTTACAATTTGGGCCCAAGTTAGAAGCAGAGCCTAAGGTGTAAATTATCGATAGTCCATATCTCGGACACTATAAGAGATAATGCAATTTGGCAACCGGCAATGTAATTAGCATGCCGAATATTACTTGGAATGTGAATTGGAACGAAATCGCCAATAGATAAGACCATTTTACAATTTGGGCCCAAGTTAGAAGCAGAGCCTAAGGTGTAAATTATCGATAGTCCATATCTCGGAAACTATAAGAGATAATGCAATTTGGCAACCGGCAATGTAATTAGCATGCCGAATATTACTTGGAATGTGAATTGGAACGAAATCGCCAATAGATAAGACCATTTTACAATTTGGGTCCAAGTTAGAAGCAGAGCCTAAGGTGTAAATTATCGATAGTCCATATCTCGGAAACTATAAGAGATAATGCAATTTGGCAACCGGCAATGTAATTAGCATGCCGAATATTACTTGGAATGTGAATTGGAACGAAATCGCCAATAGATAAGACCATTTTACAATTTGGGCCCAAGTTAGAAGCAGAGCCTATTGTGTAAATTATCGATAGTCCATATCTCGGAAACTATAAGAGATAATGCAATTTGGCAACCGGCAATGTAATTAGCATGCCGAATATTACTTGGAATGTGAATTGGAACGAAATCACCAATAGATAAGACCATTTTACAATTTGGGCCCAAGTTAGAAGCAGAGCCTAAGGTGTAAATTATCGATAGTCCATATCTCGGAAACTATAAAAGTTAATGCAATTTGGCAACCGGCAATGTAATTAGCATGCCGAATATTACTTGGAATGTGAATTGGAACGAAATCGCCAATAGATAAGACCATTTTACAATTTGGGCCCAAGTTAGAAGCAGAGCCTAAGGTGTAAATAATCGATAGTCCATATCTCGGAAACTATAAGAGATAATGCAATTTGGCAACCGGCAATGTAATTAGCATGCCGAATATTACTTGGAATGTGAATTGGAACGAAATCGCCAATAGATAAGACCATTTTACAATTTGGGCCCAAGTTAGAAGCAGAGCCTAAGGTGTAAATTATCGATAGTCCATATCTCGGAAACTATAAGAGATAATGCAATTTGGCAACCGGCAATGTAATTAGCATGCCGAATATTACTTGGAATGTGAATTGGAACGAAATCGCCAATAGATAAGACCATTTTACAATTTGGGCCCAAGTTATAAGCAGAGCCTATGGTGTAAATTATCGATAGTCAATATCTCGGAAACTATAAGAGATAATGCAATTTGGCAACCGGCAATGTAATTAGCATGCCGAATATTACTTGGAATGTGAATTGGAACGAAATCGCTAATAGATAAGACCATTTTACAATTTGGGCCCAAGTTAGAAGCAGAGCCTAAGGTGTAAATTATCGATAGTCCATATCTCGGAAACTATAAGAGATAATGCAATTTCGCAACCGGCAATGTAATTAGCATGCCGAATATTACTTGGAGTGTGAATTGGAACGAAATCGCCAATAGATAAGACCATTTTACAATTTGGGCCCAAGTTAGAAGCAGAGCCTAAGGTGTAAATTATCGATAGTCCATATCTCGGAAACTATAAGAGATAATGCAATTTGGCAACCGGCAATGTAATTAGCATGCCGAATATTACTTGAAATGTGAATTGGAACGAAATCGCCAATAGATAAGACCATTTTACAATTTGGACCCAAGTTAGAAGCAGAGCCTAAGGTGTAAATTATCGATAGTCCATATCTCGGAAACTATAAGAGATAATGCAATTTGGCAACCGGCAATGTAATTAGCATGCCGAATATTACTTGGAATGTGAATTGGAACGAAATCGCCAATAGATAAGACCATTTTACAATTTGGGCCCAAGTTAGAAGCAGAGCCTAAGGTGTAAATTATCGATAGTCCATATCTCGGAAACTATAAGAGATAATGCAATTTGGCAACCGGCAATGTAATTAGCATGCCGAATATTACTTGGAATGTGAATTGGAATGAAATCGCCAATAGGTAAGACCATTTTACAATTTGGGCCCAAGTTAGAAGCAGAGCCTAAGGTGTAAATTATCGATAGTCCATATCTCGGAAACTATAAGAGATAATGCAATTTGGCAACCGGCAATGTAATTAGCATGCCGAATATTACTTGGAATGTGAATTGGAACGAAATCGCCAATAGATAAGGCCGTTTTACAATTTGGGCCCAAGTTAGAAGCAGAGCCTAAGGTGTAAATTATCGATAGTCCATATCTCGGACACTATAAGAGATAATGCAATTTGGCAACCGGCAATGTAATTAGCATGCCGAATATTACTTGGAATGTGAATTGGAACGAAATCGCCAATAGATAAGACCATTTTACAATTTGGGCCCAAGTTAGAAGCAGAGCCTAAGGTGTAAATTATCGATAGTCCATATCTCGGAAACTATAAGAGATAATGCAATTTGGCAACCGGCAATGTAATTAGCATGCCGAATATTACTTGGAATGTGAATTGGAACGAAATCGCCAATAGATAAGACCATTTTACAATTTGGGTCCAAGTTAGAAGCAGAGCCTAAGGTGTAAATTATCGATAGTCAATATCTCGGAAACTATAAGAGATAATGCAATTTGGCAACCGGCAATGTAATTAGCATGCCGAATATTACTTGGAATGTGAATTGGAACGAAATCGCCAATAGATAAGACCATTTTACAATTTGGGTCCAAGTTAGAAGCAGAGCCTAAGGTGTAAATTATCGATAGTCCATATCTCGTAAACTATAAGAGATAATGCAATTTGGCAACCGGCAATGTAATTAGCATGCCGAATATTACTTGGAATGTGAATTGGAACGAAATCGCCAATAGATAAGACCATTTTACAATTTGGGCCCAAGTTAGAAGCAGAGCCTAAGGTGTAAATTATCGATAGTCCATATCTCGGAAACTATAAGAGATAATGCAATTTGGCAACCGGCAATGTAATTAGCATGCCGAATATTACTTGGAATGTGAATTGGAACGGAATCGCCAATAGGTAAGACCATTTTACAATTTGGGCCCAAGTTAGAAGCAGAGCCTAAGGTGTAAATTATCGATAGTCCATATCTCGGAAACTATAAGAGATAATGCAATTTGGCAACCGGCAATGTAATTAGCATGCCGAATATTACTTGGAATGTGAATTGGAACGAAATCGCCAATAGATAAGGCCATTTTACAATTTGGGCCCAAGTTAGAAGCAGAGCCTAAGGTGTAAATTATCGATAGTCCATATCTCGGACACTATAAGAGATAATGCAATTTGGCAACCGGCAATGTAATTAGCATGCCGAATATTACTTGGAATGTGAATTGGAACGAAATCGCCAATAGATAAGACCATTTTACAATTTGGGCCCAAGTTAGAAGCAGAGCCTAAGGTGTAAATTATCGATAGTCCATATCTCGGAAACTATAAGAGATAATGCAATTTGGCAACCGGCAATGTAATTAGCATGCCGAATATTACTTGGAATGTGAATTGGAACGAAATCGCCAATAGATAAGACCATTTTACAATTTGGGTCCAAGTTAGAAGCAGAGCCTAAGGTGTAAATTATCGATAGTCCATATCTCGGAAACTATAAGAGATAATGCAATTTGGCAACCGGCAATGTAATTAGCATGCCGAATATTACTTGGAATGTGAATTGGAACGAAATCGCCAATAGATAAGACCATTTTACAATTTGGGCCCAAGTTAGAAGCAGAGCCTATGGTGTAAATTATCGATAGTCCATATCTCGGAAACTATAAGAGATAATGCAATTTGGCAACCGGCAATGTAATTAGCATGCCGAATATTACTTGGAATGTGAATTGGAACGAAATCGCCAATAGATAAGACCATTTTACAATTTGGGCCCAAGTTAGAAGCAGAGCCTAAGGTGTAAATTATCGATAGTCCATATCTCGGAAACTATAAAAGTTAATGCAATTTGGCAACCGGCAATGTAATTAGCATGCCGAATATTACTTGGAATGTGAATTGGAACGAAATCGCCAATACATAAGACCATTTTACAATTTGGGCCCAAGTTAGAAGCAGAGCCTAAGGTGTAAATTATCGATAGTCCATATCTCGGAAACTATAAGAGATAATGCAATTTGGCAACCGGCAATGTAATTAGCATGCCGAATATTACTTGGAATGTGAATTGGAACGAAATCGCCAATAGATAAGACCATTTTACAATTTGGGCCCAAGTTAGAAGCAGAGCCTAAGGTGTAAATTATCGATAGTCCATATCTCGGAAACTATAAGAGATAATGCAATTTGGCAACCGGCAATGTAATTAGCATGCCGAATATTACTTGGAATGTGAATTGGAACGAAATCGCCAATAGATAAGACCATTTTACAATTTGGGCCCAAGTTAGAAGCAGAGCCTAAGGTGTAAATTATCGATAGTCCATATCTCGGAAACTATAAGAGATAATGCAATTTGGCAACCGGCAATGTAATTAGCATGTCGAATATTACTTGGAATGTGAATTGGAACGAAATCGCCAATAGATAAGACCATTTTACAATTTGGGCCCAAGTTAGAAGCAGAGCCTAAGGTGTAAATTATCGATAGTCCATATCTCGGAAACTATAAGAGATAATGCAATTTGGCAACCGGCAATGTAATTAGCATGCCGAATATTACTTGGAATGTGAATTGGAACGAAATCGCCAATAGATAAGACCATTTTACAATTTGGGCCCAAGTTAGAAGCAGAGCCTAAGGTGTAAATTATCGATAGTCCATATCTCGGAAACTATAAGAGATAATGCAATTTGGCAACCGGCAATGTAATTAGCATGCCGAATATTACTTGGAATGTGAATTGGAACGAAATCGCCAATAGATAAGACCATTTTACAATTTGGGCCCAAGTTAGAAGCAGAGCCTAAGGTGTAAATTATCGATAGTCCATATCTCGGAAACTATAAGAGATAATGCAATTTGGCAACCGGCAATGTAATTAGCATGCCGAATATTACTTGGAATGTGAATTGGAACGAAATCGCCAATAGATAAGACCATTTTACAATTTGGGCCCAAGTTAGAAGCAGAGCCTAAGGTGTAAATTATTGATAGTCCATTTCTCGGAAACTATAAGAGATAATGCAATTTCGCAACCGGCAAAGTAATTAGCATGCCGAATATCACTTGGAATGTGAATTGGGACGAAATCGCCAATAGATAAGACCATTTTACAATTTGGGCCCAAGTTAGAAGCAGAGCCTAAGGTGTAAATTATCGATAGTCCATATCTCGGAAACTATAAGAGATAATGCAATTTCGCAACCGGCAATGTAATTGGTGAATTGGGACGAAATCGCCAATAGATAAGACCATTTTACAATTTGGGCCCAAGTTAGAAGCAGAGCCTATGGTGTAAATTATCGATAGTCCATATCTCTGAAACTATAAGAGATAATGCAATTTGGCAACCGGCAATGTAATTAGCATGCCGAATATTACTTGGAATGTGAATTGCAACTAAATCGCCAATAGATAAGACCATTTTACAATTTGGGCCCAAGTTAGAAGCAGAGCCTAAGGTGTAAATTATCGATAGTCCATATCTCGGAAACTATAAGAGATAATGCAATTTGGCAACCGGCAATGTAATTAGCATGCCGAATATTACTTGGAATGTGAATTGGAACGAAATCGCCAATAGATAAGACCATTTTACAATTTGGGCCCAAGTTAGAAGCAGAGCCTAAGGTGTAAATTATCGATAGTCCATATCTCGGAAACTATAAGAGATAATGCAATTTGGCAACCGGCAATGTAATTAGCATGCCGAATATTACTTGGAATGTGAATTGGAACGAAATCGCCAATAGATAAGACCATTTTACAATTTGGGCCCAAGTTAGAAGCAGAGCCTAAGGTGTAAATTATCGATAGTCCATATCTCGGAAACTATAAGAGATAATGCAATTTGGCAACCGGCAATGTAATTAGCATGCCGAATATTACTTGGAATGTGAATTGGAACGAAATCGCCAATAGATAAGACCATTTTACAATTTGGGCCCAAGTTAGAAGCAGAGCCTAAGGTGTAAATTATTGATAGTCCATATCTCGGAAACTATAAGAGATAATGCAATTTCGCAACCGGCAATGTAATTAGCATGCCGAATATCACTTGGAATGTGAATTGGGACGAAATCGCCAATAGATAAGACCATTTTACAATTTGGGCCCAAGTTAGAAGCAGAGCCTAAGGTGTAAATTATCGATAGTCCATATCTCGGAAACTATAAGAGATAATGCAATTTGGCAACCGGCAATGTAATTAGCATGCCGAATATTACTTGGAATGTGAATTGGAACGAAATCGCCAATAGATAAGACCATTTTACAATTTGGGCCCAAGTTAGAAGCAGAGCCTAAGGTGTAAATTATCGATAGTCCATATCTCGGAAACTATAAAAGTTAATGCAATTTGGCAACCGGCAATGTAATTAGCATGCCGAATATTACTTGGAATGTGAATTGGAACGAAATCGCCAATAGATAAGACCATTTTACAATTTGGGCCCAAGTTAGAAGCAGAGCCTAAGGTGTAAATTATCGATAGTCCATATCTCGGGAACTATAAGAGATAATGCAATTTGGCAACCGGCAATGTAATTAGCATGCCGAATATTACTTGGAATGTGAATTGGAACGAAATCGCCAATAGATAAGACCATTTTACAATTTGGGCCCAAGTTAGAAGCAGAGCCTAAGGTGTAAATTATCGATAGTCCATATCTCGGAAACTATAAGAGATAATGCAATTTGGCAACCGGCAATGTAATTAGCATGCCGAATATTACTTGGAATGTGAATTGGAACGAAATCGCCAATAGATAAGACCATTTTACAATTTGGGCCCAAGTTAGAAGCAGAGCCTATGGTGTAAATTATCGATAGTCCATATCTCGGAAACTATAAGAGATAATGCAATTTGGCAACCGGCAATGTAATTAGCATGCCGAATATTACTTGGAATGTGAATTGGAACGAAATCGCCAATAGGTAAGACCATTTTACAATTTGGGCCCAAGTTAGAAGCAGAGCCTAAGGTGTAAATTATCGATAGTCCATATCTCGGAAACTATAAGAGATAATTCAATTTGGCAACCGGCAATGTAATTAGCATGCCGGATATTACTTGGAATGTGAATTGGAACGAAATCGCCAATAGATAAGACCATTTTACAATTTGGGCCCAAGTAAGAAGCAGAGCCTAAGGTGTAAATTATCGATAGTCCATATCTCGGAAACTATAAGAGATAATGCAATTTGGCAACCGGCAATGTAATTAGCATGCCGAATATTACTTGGAATGTGAATTGGGACGAAATCGCCAATAGATAAGACCATTTTACAATTTGGGCCCAAGTTAGAAGCAGAGCCTAAGGTGTAAATTATCGATAGTCCATATCTCGGAAACTATAAGAGATAATGCAATTTGGCAACCGGCAATGTAATTACCATGCCGAATATTACTTGGAATGTGAATTGGAACGAAATCGCCAATAGATAAGACCATTTTACAATTTGGGCCCAAGTTAGAAGCAGAGCCTAAGGTGTAAATTATCGATAGTCCATATCTCGGAAACTATAAAAGTTAATGCAATTTGGCAACCGGCAATGTAATTAGCATGCCGAATATTACTTGGAATGTGAATTGGAACGAAATCGCCAATAGATAAGACCATTCAGAGCCTAAGGTGTAAATTATCGATAGTCCATATCTCGGGAACTATAAGAGATAATGCAATTTGGCAACCGGCAATGTAATTAGCATGCCGAATATTACTTGGAATGTGAATTGGAACGAAATCGCCAATAGATAAGACCATTTTACAATTTGGGCCCAAGTTAGAAGCAGAGCCTAAGGTGTAAATTATCGATAGTCCATATCTCGGAAACTATAAGAGATAATGCAATTTGGCAACCGGCAATGTAATTAGCATGCCGAATATTACTTGGAATGTGAATTGGAACGAAATCGCCAATAGATAAGACCATTTTACAATTTGGGCCCAAGTTAGAAGCAGAGCCTATGGTGTAAATTATCGATAGTCCATATCTCGGAAACTATAAGAGATAATGCAATTTGGCAACCGGCAATGTAATTAGCATGCCGAATATTACTTGGAATGTGAATTGGAACGAAATCGCCAATAGGTAAGACCATTTTACAATTTGGGCCCAAGTTAGAAGCAGAGCCTAAGGTGTAAATTATCGATAGTCCATATCTCGGAAACTATAAGAGATAATTCAATTTGGCAACCGGCAATGTAATTAGCATGCCGGATATTACTTGGAATGTGAATTGGAACGAAATCGCCAATAGATAAGACCATTTTACAATTTGGGCCCAAGTAAGAAGCAGAGCCTAAGGTGTAAATTATCGATAGTCCATATCTCGGAAACTATAAGAGATAATGCAATTTGGCAACCGGCAATGTAATTAGCATGCCGAATATTACTTGGAATGTGAATTGGAACGAAATCGCCAATAGATAAGACCATTTTACAATTTGGGCCCAAGTTAGAAGCAGAGCCTAAGGTGTAAATTATCGATAGTCCATATCTCGGAAACTAGGTTCGTCCAGAGATAATGCAATTTGGCAACCGGCAATGTAATTAGCATGCCGAATATTACTTGGAATGTGAATTGGAACGAAATCGCCAATAGATAAGACCATTTTACAATTTGGGCCCAAGTTAGAAGCAGAGCCTATGGTGTAAATTATCGATAGTCCATATCTCGGAAACTATAAGAGATAATGCAATTTGGCAACCGGCAATGTAATTAGCATGCCGAATATTACTTGGAATGTGAATTGGAACGAAATCGCCAATAGATAAGACCATTTTACAATTTGGGCCCAAGTTAGAAGCAGAGCCTAAGGTGTAAATTATCGATAGTCCATATCTCGGAAACTATAAAAGTTAATGCAATTTGGCAACCGGCAATGTAATTAGCATGCCGAATATTACTTGGAATGTGAATTGGAACGAAATCGCCAATAGATAAGACCATTTTACAATTTGGGCCCAAGTTAGAAGCAGAGCCTAAGGTGTAAATTATCGATAGTCCATATCTCGGAAACTATAAGAGATAATGCAATTTGGCAACCGGCAATGTAATTAGCATGCCGAATATTACTTGGAATGTGAATTGGAACGAAATCGCCAATAGATAAGACCATTTTACAATTTGGGCCCAAGTTAGAAGCAGAGCCTAAGGTGTAAATTATCGATAGTCCATATCTCGGAAACTATAAGAGATAATGCAATTTGGCAACCGGCAATGTAATTAGCATGCCGAATATTACTTGGAATGTGAATTGGAACGAAATCGCCAATAGATAAGACCATTTTACAATTTGGGCCCAAGTTAGAAGCAGAGCCTAAGGTGTAAATTATCGATAGTCCATATCTCGGAAACTATAAGAGATAATGCAATTTGGCAACCGGCAATGTAATTAGCATGCCGAATATTACTTGGAATGTGAATTGGAACGAAATCGCCAATAGATAAGACCATTTTACAATTTGGGCCCAAGTTAGAAGCAGAGCCTAAGGTGTAAATTATTGATAGTCCATATCTCGGAAACTATAAGAGATAATGCAATTTCGCAACCGGCAATGTAATTAGCATGCCGAATATCACTTGGAATGTGAATTGGGACGAAATCGCCAATAGATAAGACCATTTTACAATTTGGGCCCAAGTTAGAAGCAGAGCCTAAGGTGTAAATTATCGATAGTCCATATCTCGGAAACTATAAGAGATAATGCAATTTGGCAACCGGCAATGTAATTAGCATGCCGAATATTACTTGGAATGTGAATTGGAACGAAATCGCCAATAAATAAGACCATTTTACAATTTGGGCCCAAGTTAGAAGCAGAGCCTAAGGTGTAAATTATCGATAGTCCATATCTCGGAAACTATAAAAGTTAATGCAATTTGGCAACCGGCAATGTAATTAGCATGCCGAATATTACTTGGAATGTGAATTGGAACGAAATCGCCAATAGATAAGACCATTTTACAATTTGGGCCCAAGTTAGAAGCAGAGCCTAAGGTGTAAATTATCGATAGTCCATATCTCGGGAACTATAAGAGATAATGCAATTTGGCAACCGGCAATGTAATTAGCATGCCGAATATTACTTGGAATGTGAATTGGAACGAAATCGCCAATAGATAAGACCATTTTACAATTTGGGCCCAAGTTAGAAGCAGAGCCTAAGGTGTAAATTATCGATAGTCCATATCTCGGAAACTATAAGAGATAATGCAATTTGGCAACCGGCAATGTAATTAGCATGCCGAATATTACTTGGAATGTGAATTGGAACGAAATCGCCAATAGATAAGACCATTTTACAATTTGGGCCCAAGTTAGAAGCAGAGCCTATGGTGTAAATTATCGATAGTCCATATCTCGGAAACTATAAGAGATAATGCAATTTGGCAACCGGCAATGTAATTAGCATGCCGAATATTACTTGGAATGTGAATTGGAACGAAATCGCCAATAGGTAAGACCATTTTACAATTTGGGCCCAAGTTAGAAGCAGAGCCTAAGGTGTAAATTATCGATAGTCCATATCTCGGAAACTATAAGAGATAATTCAATTTGGCAACCGGCAATGTAATTAGCATGCCGGATATTACTTGGAATGTGAATTGGAACGAAATCGCCAATAGATAAGACCATTTTACAATTTGGGCCCAAGTAAGAAGCAGAGCCTAAGGTGTAAATTATCGATAGTCCATATCTCGGAAACTATAAGAGATAATGCAATTTGGCAACCGGCAATGTAATTAGCATGCCGAATATTACTTGGAATGTGAATTGGAACGAAATCGCCAATAGATAAGACCATTTTACAATTTGGGCCCAAGTTAGAAGTAGAGCCTAAGGTGTAAATTATCGATAGTCCATATCTCGGAAACTAGCAGAGATAATGCAATTTGGCAACCGGCAATGTAATTAGCATGCCGAATATTACTTGGAATGTGAATTGGAACGAAATCGCCAATAGATAAGACCATTTTACAATTTGGGCCCAAGTTAGAAGCAGAGCCTATGGTGTAAATTATCGATAGTCCATATCTCGGAAACTATAAGAGATAATGCAATTTGGCAACCGGCAATGTAATTAGCATGCCGAATATTACTTGGAATGTGAATTGGAACGAAATCGCCAATAGATAAGACCATTTTACAATTTGGGCCCAAGTTAGAAGCAGAGCCTATGGTGTAAATTATCGATAGTCCATATCTCGGAAACTATAAGAGATAATGCAATTTGGCAACCGGCAATGTAATTAGCATGCCGAATATTACTTGGAATGTGAATTGGAACGAAATCGCCAATAGATAAGACCATTTTACAATTTGGGCCCAAGTTAGAAGCAGAGCCTAAGGTGTAAATTATCGATAGTCCATATCTCGGAAACTATAAAAGTTAATGCAATTTGGCAACCGGCAATGTAATTAGCATGCCGAATATTACTTGGAATGTGAATTGGAACGAAATCGCCAATAGATAAGACCATTTTACAATTTGGGCCCAAGTTAGAAGCAGAGCCTAAGGTGTAAATTATCGATAGTCCATATCTCGGAAACTATAAGAGATAATGCAATTTGGCAACCGGCAATGTAATTAGCATGCCGAATATTACTTGGAATGTGAATTGGAACGAAATCGCCAATAGATAAGACCATTTTACAATTTGGGCCCAAGTTAGAAGCAGAGCCTAAGGTGTAAATTATCGATAGTCCATATCTCGGAAACTATAAGAGATAATGCAATTTGGCAACCGGCAATGTAATTAGCATGCCGAATATTACTTGGAATGTGAATTGGAACGAAATCGCCAATAGATAAGACCATTTTACAATTTGGGCCCAAGTTAGAAGCAGAGCCTAAGGTGTAAATTATCGATAGTCCATATCTCGGAAACTATAAGAGATAATGCAATTTGGCAACCGGCAATGTAATTAGCATGCCGAATATTACTTGGAATGTGAATTGGAACGAAATCGCCAATAGATAAGACCATTTTACAATTTGGGCCCAAGTTAGAAGCAGAGCCTAAGGTGTAAATTATTGATAGTCCATATCTCGGAAACTATAAGAGATAATGCAATTTCGCAACCGGCAATGTAATTAGCATGCCGAATATCACTTGGAATGTGAATTGGGACGAAATCGCCAATAGATAAGACCATTTTACAATTTGGGCCCAAGTTAGAAGCAGAGCCTAAGGTGTAAATTATCGATAGTCCATATCTCGGAAACTATAAGAGATAATGCAATTTGGCAACCGGCAATGTAATTAGCATGCCGAATATTACTTGGAATGTGAATTGGAACGAAATCGCCAATAAATAAGACCATTTTACAATTTGGGCCCAAGTTAGAAGCAGAGCCTAAGGTGTAAATTATCGATAGTCCATATCTCGGAAACTATAAAAGTTAATGCAATTTGGCAACCGGCAATGTAATTAGCATGCCGAATATTACTTGGAATGTGAATTGGAACGAAATCGCCAATAGATAAGACCATTTTACAATTTGGGCCCAAGTTAGAAGCAGAGCCTAAGGTGTAAATTATCGATAGTCCATATCTCGGGAACTATAAGAGATAATGCAATTTGGCAACCGGCAATGTAATTAGCATGCCGAATATTACTTGGAATGTGAATTGGAACGAAATCGCCAATAGATAAGACCATTTTACAATTTGGGCCCAAGTTAGAAGCAGAGCCTAAGGTGTAAATTATCGATAGTCCATATCTCGGAAACTATAAGAGATAATGCAATTTGGCAACCGGCAATGTAATTAGCATGCCGAATATTACTTGGAATGTGAATTGGAACGAAATCGCCAATAGATAAGACCATTTTACAATTTGGGCCCAAGTTAGAAGCAGAGCCTATGGTGTAAATTATCGATAGTCCATATCTCGGAAACTATAAGAGATAATGCAATTTGGCAACCGGCAATGTAATTAGCATGCCGAATATTACTTGGAATGTGAATTGGAACGAAATCGCCAATAGGTAAGACCATTTTACAATTTGGGCCCAAGTTAGAAGCAGAGCCTAAGGTGTAAATTATCGATAGTCCATATCTCGGAAACTATAAGAGATAATTCAATTTGGCAACCGGCAATGTAATTAGCATGCCGGATATTACTTGGAATGTGAATTGGAACGAAATCGCCAATAGATAAGACCATTTTACAATTTGGGCCCAAGTAAGAAGCAGAGCCTAAGGTGTAAATTATCGATAGTCCATATCTCGGAAACTATAAGAGATAATGCAATTTGGCAACCGGCAATGTAATTAGCATGCCGAATATTACTTGGAATGTGAATTGGAACGAAATCGCCAATAGATAAGACCATTTTACAATTTGGGCCCAAGTTAGAAGTAGAGCCTAAGGTGTAAATTATCGATAGTCCATATCTCGGAAACTAGCAGAGATAATGCAATTTGGCAACCGGCAATGTAATTAGCATGCCGAATATTACTTGGAATGTGAATTGGAACGAAATCGCCAATAGATAAGACCATTTTACAATTTGGGCCCAAGTTAGAAGCAGAGCCTATGGTGTAAATTATCGATAGTCCATATCTCGGAAACTATAAGAGATAATGCAATTTGGCAACCGGCAATGTAATTAGCATGCCGAATATTACTTGGAATGTGAATTGGAACGAAATCGCCAATAGATAAGACCATTTTACAATTTGGGCCCAAGTTAGAAGCAGAGCCTAAGGTGTAAATTATCGATAGTCCATATCTCGGAAACTATAAAAGTTAATGCAATTTGGCAACCGGCAATGTAATTAGCATGCCGAATATTACTTGGAATGTGAATTGGAACGAAATCACCAATAGATAAGACCATTTTACAATTTGGGCCCAAGTTAGAAGCAGAGCCTAAGGTGTAAATTATCGATAGTCCATATCTCGGAAACTATAAGAGATAATGCAATTTGGCAACCGGCAATGTAATTAGCATGCCGAATATTACTTGGAATGTGAATTGGAACGAAATCGCCAATAGATAAGACCATTTTACAATTTGGGCCCAAGTTAGAAGCAGAGCCTAAGGTGTAAATTATCGATAGTCCATATCTCTGAAACTATAAGAGATAATGCAATTTCGCAAACGGCAATGTAATTAGCATGCCGAATATTACTTGGAATGTGAATTGGGACGAAATCGCCAATAGAGAAGACCATTTTACAATTTGGGAACAAGTTAGAAGCAGAGCCTAAGGTGTAAATTATCGATAGTCCATATCTCGGAAACTATAAGAGATAATGCAATTTGGCAACCGGCAATGTAATTAGCATGCCGAATATTACTTGGAATGTGAATTGGAACGAAATCGCCAATAGATAAGACCATTTTACAATTTGGGCCCAAGTTAGAAGCAGAGCCTAAGGTGTAAATTATCGATAGTCCATATCTCGGAAACTATAAGAGATAATGCAATTTCGCTACCGGCAATGTAATTAGCATGCCGAATATTACTTGGAATGTGAATTGGAACGAAATCGCCAATAGATAAGACCATTTTACAATTTGGGCCCAAGTTAGAAGCAGAGCCTAAGGTGTAAATTATCGATAGTCCATATCTCGGAAACTATAAGAGATAATGCAATTTGGCAACCGGCAATGTAATTAGCATGCCGAATATTACTTGGAATGTGAATTGGAACGAAATCGCCAATAGATAAGACCATTTTACAATTTGGGCCCAAGTTAGATGCAGAGCCTAAGGTGTAAATTATCGATAGTCCATATCTCGGAAACTATAAGAGATAATGCAATTTGGCAACCGGCAATGTAATTAGCATGCCGAATATTACTTGGAATCTGAATTGGAACGAAATCGCCAATAGATAAGACCATTTTACAATTTGGGCCCAAGTTAGAAGCAGAGCCTAAGGTGTAAATTATCGATAGTCCATATCTCGGAAACTATAAAAGTTAATGCAATTTGGCAACCGGCAATGTATTTAGCATGCCGAATATTACTTGGAATGTGAATTGGAACGAAATCGCCAATAGATAAGACCATTTTACAATTTGGGCCCAAGTTAGAAGGAGAGCCTAAGGTGTAAATTATCGATAGTCCATATCTCGGAAACTATAAGAGATAATGCAATTTGGCAACCGGCAATGTAATTAGCATGCCGAATATTACTTGGAATGTGAATTGGAACGAAATCGCCAATAGATAAGACCATTTTACAATTTGGGCCCAAGTTAGAAGCAGAGCCTAAGGTGTAAATTATCGATAGTCCATATCTCGGAAACTATAAGAAATAATGCAATTTGGCAACCGGCAATGTAATTAGCATGCCGAATATTACTTGGAATGTGAATTGGAACGAAATCGCCAATAGATAAGACCATTTTACAATTTGGGCCCAAGTTATAAGCAGAGCCTATGGTGTAAATTATCGATAGTCCATATCTCGGAAACTATAAGAGATAATGCAATTTGGCAACCGGCAATGTAATTAGCATGCCGAATATTACTTGGAATGTGAATTGGAACGAAATCGCTAATAGATAAGACCATTTTACAATTTGGGCCCAAGTTAGAAGCAGAGCCTAAGGTGTAAATTATCGATAGTCCATATCTCGGAAACTATAAGAGATAATGCAATTTCGCAACCGGCAATGTAATTAGCATGCCGAATATTACTTGGAGTGTGAATTGGAACGAAATCGCCAATAGATAAGACCATTTTACAATTTGGGCCCAAGTTAGAAGCAGAGCCTAAGGTGTAAATAATCGATAGTCCATATCTCGGAAACTATAAGAGATAATGCAATTTGGCAACCGGCAATGTAATTAGCATGCCAAATATTACTTGAAATGTGAATTGGAACGAAATCGCCAATAGATAAGACCATTTTACAATTTGGGCCCAAGTTAGAAGCAGAGCCTAAGGTGTAAATTATCGATAGTCCATATCTCGGAAACTATAAGAGATAATGCAATTTGGCAACCGGCAATGTAATTAGCATGCCGAATATTACTTGGAATGTGAATTGGAACGAAATCGCCAATAGATAAGACCATTTTACAATTTGGGCCCAAGTTAGAAGCAGAGCCTAAGGTGTAAATTATCGATAGTCCATATCTCGGAAACTATAAGAGATAATGCAATTTGGCAACCGGCAATGTAATTAGCATGCCGAATATTACTTGGAATGTGAATTGGAACGAAATCGCCAATAGATAAGACCATTTTACAATTTGGGCCCAAGTTAGAAGCAGAGCCTAAGGTGTAAATTATTGATAGTCCATATCTCGGAAACTATAAGAGATAATGCAATTTCGCAACCGGCAAAGTAATTAGCATGCCGAATATCACTTGGAATGTGAATTGGGACGAAATCGCCAATAGATAAGACCATTTTACAATTTGGGCCCAAGTTAGAAGCAGAGCCTAAGGTGTAAATTATCGATAGTCCATATCTCGGAAACTATAAGAGATAATGCAATTTGGCAACCGGCAATGTAATTGGAGCATTGGGACGAAATCGCCAATAGATAAGACCATTTTACAATTTGGGCCCAAGTTAGAAGCAGAGCCTATGGTGTAAATTATCGATAGTCCATATCTCGGAAACTATAAGAGATAATGCAATTTGACAACCGGCAATGTAATTAGCATGCCGAATATTACTTGGAATGTGAATTGGAACGAAATCGCCAATAGATAAGACCATTTTACAATTTGGGCCCAAGTTAGAAGCAGAGCCTAAGGTGTAAATTATCGATAGTCCATATCTCGGAAACTATAAGAGATAATGCAATTTGGCAACCGGCAATGTAATTAGCATGCCGAATATTACTTGGAATGTGAATTGGAACGAAATCGCCAATAGATAAGACCATTTTACAATTTGGGCCCAAGTTAGAAGCAGAGCCTAAGGTGTAAATTATCGATAGTCCATATCTCTGAAACTATAAGAGATAATGCAATTTCGCAAACGGCAATGTAATTAGCATGCCGAATATTACTTGGAATGTGAATTGGGACGAAATCGCCAATAGAGAAGACCATTTTACAATTTGGGCCCAAGTTAGAAGCAGAGCCTAAGGTGTAAATTATCGATAGTCCATATCTCGGAAACTATAAGAGATAATGCAATTTGGCAACCGGCAATGTAATTAGCATGCCGAATATTACTTGGAATGTGAATTGGAACGAAATCGCCAATAGATAAGACCATTTTACAATTTGGGCCCAAGTTAGAAGCAGAGCCTAAGGTGTAAATTATCGATAGTCCATATCTCGGAAACTATAAGAGATAATGCAATATCGCTACCGGCAATGTAATTAGCATGCCGAATATTACTTGGAATGTGAATTGGAACGAAATCGCCAATAGATAAGACCATTTTACAATTTGGGCCCAAGTTAGAAGCAGAGCCTAAGGTGTAAATTATCGATAGTCCATATCTCGGAAACTATAAGAGATAATGCAATTTGGCAACCGGCAATGTAATTAGCATGCCGAATATTACTTGGAATGTGAATTGGAACGAAATCGCCAATAGATAAGACCATTTTACAATTTGGGCCCAAGTTAGAAGCAGAGCCTAAGGTGTAAATTATCGATAGTCCATATCTCGGAAACTATAAGAGATAATGCAATTTGGCAACCGGCAATGTAATTAGCATGCCGAATATTACTTGGAATCTGAATTGGAACGAAATCGCCAATAGATAAGACCATTTTACAATTTGGGCCCAAGTTAGAAGCAGAGCCTAAGGTGTAAATTATCGATAGTCCATATCTCGGAAACTATAAAAGTTAATGCAATTTGGCAACCGGCAATGTAATTAGCATGCCGAATATTACTTGGAATGTGAATTGGAACGAAATCGCCAATAGATAAGACCATTTTACAATTTGGGCCCAAGTTAGAAGCAGAGCCTAAGGTGTAAATTATCGATAGTCCATATCTCGGAAACTATAAGAGATAATGCAATTTGGCAACCGGCAATGTAATTAGCATGCCGAATATTACTTGGAATGTGAATTGGAACGAAATCGCGAATAGATAAGACCATTTTACAATTTGGGCCCAAGTTAGAAGCAGAGCCTAAGGTGTAAATTATCGATAGTCCATATCTCGGAAACTATAAGAGATAATGCAATTTGGCAACCGGCAATGTAATTAGCATGCCGAATATTACTTGGAATGTGAATTGGAACGAAATCGCCAATAGATAAGACCATTTTACAATTTGGGCCCAAGTTATAAGCAGAGCCTATGGTGTAAATTATCGATAGTCCATATCTCGGAAACTATAAGAGATAATGCAATTTGGCAACCGGCAATGTAATTAGCATGCCGAATATTACTTGGAATGTGAATTGGAACGAAATCGCTAATAGATAAGACCATTTTACAATTTGGGCCCAAGTTAGAAGCAGAGCCTAAGGTGTAAATTATCGATAGTCCATATCTCGGAAACTATAAGAGATAATGCAATTTCGCAACCGGCAATGTAATTAGCATGCCGAATATTACTTGGAGTGTGAATTGGAACGAAATCGCCAATAGATAAGACCATTTTACAATTTGGGCCCAAGTTAGAAGCAGAGCCTAAGGTGTAAATAATCGATAGTCCATATCTCGGAAACTATAAGAGATAATGCAATTTGGCAACCGGCAATGTAATTAGCATGCCAAATATTACTTGAAATGTGAATTGGAACGAAATCGCCAATAGATAAGACCATTTTACAATTTGGGCCCAAGTTAGAAGCAGAGCCTAAGGTGTAAATTATCGATAGTCCATATCTCGGAAACTATAAGAGATAATGCAATTTGGCAACCGGCAATGTAATTAGCATGCCGAATATTACTTGGAATGTGAATTGGAACGAAATCGCCAATAGATAAGACCATTTTACAATTTGGGCCCAAGTTAGAAGCAGAGCCTAAGGTGTAAATTATCGATAGTCCATATCTCGGAAACTATAAGAGATAATGCAATTTGGCAACCGGCAATGTAATTAGCATGCCGAATATTACTTGGAATGTGAATTGGAACGAAATCGCCAATAGATAAGACCATTTTACAATTTGGGCCCAAGTTAGAAGCAGAGCCTAAGGTGTAAATTATTGATAGTCCATATCTCGGAAACTATAAGAGATAATGCAATTTCGCAACCGGCAAAGTAATTAGCATGCCGAATATCACTTGGAATGTGAATTGGGACGAAATCGCCAATAGATAAGACCATTTTACAATTTGGGCCCAAGTTAGAAGCAGAGCCTAAGGTGTAAATTATCGATAGTCCATATCTCGGAAACTATAAGAGATAATGCAATTTCGCAACCGGCAATGTAATTGGTGAATTGGGACGAAATCGCCAATAGATAAGACCATTTTACAATTTGGGCCCAAGTTAGAAGCAGAGCCTATGGTGTAAATTATCGATAGTCCATATCTCGGAAACTATAAGAGATAATGCAATTTGACAACCGGCAATGTAATTAGCATGCCGAATATTACTTGGAATGTGAATTGGAACGAAATCGCCAATAGATAAGACCATTTTACAATTTGTGCCCAAGTTAGAAGCAGAGCCTAAGGTGTAAATTATCGATAGTCCATATCTCGGAAACTATAAGAGATAATGCAATTTGGCAACCGGCAATGTAATTAGCATGCCGAATATTACTTGGAATGTGAATTGGAACGAAATCGCCAATAGATAAAACCATTTTACAATTTGGGTCCAAGTTAGAAGCTGAGCCTAAGGTGTAAATTATCGATAGTCCATATCTCGGAAACTATAAGAGATAATGCAATTTCGCAACCGGCAATGTAATTAGCATGCCGAATATTACTTGGAGTGTGAATTGGAACGAAATCGCCAATAGATAAGACCATTTTACAATTTGGGCCCAAGTTAGAAGCAGAGCCTAAGGTGTAAATTATCGATAGTCCATATCTCGGAAACTATAAGAGATAATGCAATTTGGCAACCGGCAATGTAATTAGCATGCCGAATATTACTTGGAATGTGAATTGGAACGAAATCGCCAATAGATAAGACCATTTTACAATTTGGGCCCAAGGTAGAAGCAGAGCCTAAGGTGTAAATTATCGATAGTCCATATCTCGGAAACTATAAGAGATAATGCAATTTGGCAACCGGCAATGTTATTAGCATGCCGAATATTACTTGGAATGTGAATTGCAACTATATCGCCAATAGATAAGACCATTTTACAATTTGGGCCCAAGTTAGAAGCAGAGCCTAAGGTGTAAATTATCGATAGTCCATATCTCGGAAACTATAAGAGATAATGCAATTTGGCAACCGGCAATGTAATTAGCATGCCGAATATTACTTGGAATGTGAATTGGAACGAAATCGCCAATAGATAAGACCATTTTACAATTTGGGCCCAAGTTAGAAGCTGAGCCTAAGGTGTAAATTATCGATAGTCCATATCTCGGAAACTATAAGAGATAATGCAATTTGGCAACCGGCAATGTAATTAGCATGCCGAATATTACTTGGAATGTGAATTGGAACGAAATCGCCAATAGATAAGACCATTTTACAATTTGGGCCCAAGTTAGAAGCAGAGCCTAAGGTGTAAATTATCGATAGTCCATATCTCGGAAACTATAAGAGATAATGCAATTTGGCAACCGGCAATGTAATTAGCATGCCGAATATTACTTGGAATGTGAATTGGAACGAAATCGCCAATAGATAAGACCATTTTACAATTTGGGCCCAAGTCAGAAGCAGAGCCTAAGGTGTAAATTATTGATAGTCCATATCTCGGAAACTATAAGAGATAATGCAATTTCGCAACCGGCAATGTAATTAGCATGCCGAATATCACTTGGAATGTGAATTGGGACGAAATCGCCAATAGATAAGACCATTTTACAATTTGGGCCCAAGTTAGAAGCAGAGCCTAAGGTGTAAATTATCGATAGTCCATATCTCGGAAACTATAAGAGATAATGCAATTTCGCAACCGGCAATGTAATTAGCATGCCGAATATTACTTGGAGTGTGAATTGGAACGAAATCGCCAATAGATAAGACCATTTTACAATTTGGGCCCAAGTTAGAAGCAGAGCCTAAGGTGTAAATTATCGATAGTCCATATCTCGGAAACTATAAGAGATAATGCAATTTGGCAACCGGCAATGTAATTAGCATGCCGAATATTACTTGGAATGTGAATTGGAACGAAATCGCCAATAGATAAGACCATTTTACAATTTGGGCCCAAGGTAGAAGCAGAGCCTAAGGTGTAAATTATCGATAGTCCATATCTCGGAAACTATAAGAGATAATGCAATTTGGCAACCGGCAATGTTATTAGCATGCCGAATATTACTTGGAATGTGAATTGCAACTATATCGCCAATAGATAAGACCATTTTACAATTTGGGCCCAAGTTAGAAGCAGAGCCTAAGGTGTAAATTATCGATAGTCCATATCTCGGAAACTATAAGAGATAATGCAATTTGGCAACCGGCAATGTAATTAGCATGCCGAATATTACTTGGAATGTGAATTGGAACGAAATCGCCAATAGATAAGACCATTTTACAATTTGGGCCCAAGTTAGAAGCTGAGCCTAAGGTGTAAATTATCGATAGTCCATATCTCGGAAACTATAAGAGATAATGCAATTTGGCAACCGGCAATGTAATTAGCATGCCGAATATTACTTGGAATGTGAATTGGAACGAAATCGCCAATAGATAAGACCATTTTACAATTTGGGCCCAAGTTAGAAGCAGAGCCTAAGGTGTAAATTATCGATAGTCCATATCTCGGAAACTATAAGAGATAATGCAATTTGGCAACCGGCAATGTAATTAGCATGCCGAATATTACTTGGAATGTGAATTGGAACGAAATCGCCAATAGATAAGACCATTTTACAATTTGGGCCCAAGTTAGAAGCAGAGCCTAAGGTGTAAATTATTGATAGTCCATATCTCGGAAACTATAAGAGATAATGCAATTTCGCAACCGGCAATGTAATTAGCATGCCGAATATCACTTGGAATGTGAATTGGGACGAAATCGCCAATAGATAAGACCATTTTACAATTTGGGCCCAAGTTAGAAGCAGAGCCTAAGGTGTAAATTATCGATAGTCCATATCTCGGAAACTATAAGAGATAATGCAATTTGGCAACCGGCAATGTAATTAGCATGCCGAATATTACTTGGAATGTGAATTGGAACGAAATCGCCAATAGATAAGACCATTTTACAATTTGGGCCCAAGTTAGAAGCAGAGCCTAAGGTGTAAATTATCGATAGTCCATATCACGGAAACTATAAAAGTTAATGCAATTTGGCAACCGGCAATGTAATTAGCATGCCGAATATTACTTGGAATGTGAATTGGAACGAAATCGCCAATAGATAAGACCATTTTACAATTTGGGCCCAAGTTAGAAACAGAGCCTAAGGTGTAAATTATCGATAGTCCATATCTCGGGAACTATAAGAGATAATGCAATTTGGCAACCGGCAATGTAATTAGCATGCCGAATATTACTTGGAATGTGAATTGGAACGAAATCGCCAATAGATAAGACCATTTTACAATTTGGGCCCAAGTTAGAAACAGAGCCTAAGGTGTAAATTATCGATAGTCCATATCTCGGAAACTATAAGAGATAATGCAATTTGGCAACCGGCAATGTAATTAGCATGCCGAATATTACTTGGAATGTGAATTGGAACGAAATCGCCAATAGATAAGACCATTTTACAATTTGGGCCCAAGTTAGAAGCAGAGCCTATGGTGTAAATTATCGATAGTCCATATCTCGGAAACTATAAGAGATAATGCAATTTGGCAACCGGCAATGTAATTAGCATGCCGAATATTACTTGGAATGTGAATTGGAACGAAATCGCCAATAGGTAAGACCATTTTACAATTTGGGCCCAAGTTAGAAGCAGAGCCTAAGGTGTAAATTATCGATAGTCCATATCTCGGAAACTATAAGAGATAATTCAATTTGGCAACCGGCAATGTAATTAGCATGCCGAATATTACTTGGAATGTGAATTGGAACGAAATCGCCAATAGATAAGACCATTTTACAATTTGGGCCCAAGTAAGAAGCAGAGCCTAAGGTGTAAATTATCGATAGTCCATATCTCGGAAACTATAAGAGATAATGCAATTTGGCAACCGGCAATGTAATTAGCATGCCGAATATTACTTGGAATGTGAATTGGAACGAAATCGCCAATAGATAAGACCATTTTACAATTTGGGCCCAAGTTAGAAGCAGAGCCTAAGGTGTAAATTATCGATAGTCCATATCTCGGAAACTATAAGAGATAATGCAATTTGGCAACCGGCAATGTAATTAGCATGCCGAATATTACTTGGAATGTGAATTGGAACGAAATCGCCAATAGATAAGACCATTTTACAATTTGGGCCCAAGTTAGAAGCAGAGCCTATGGTGTAAATTATCGATAGTCCATATCTCGGAAACTATAAGAGATAATGCAATTTGGCAACCGGCAATGTAATTAGTATGCCGAATATTACTTGGAATGTGAATTGGAACGAAATCGCCAATAGATAAGACCATTTTACAATTTGGGCCCAAGTTAGAAGCAGAGCCTAAGGTGTAAATTATCGATAGTCCATATCTCGGAAACTATAAAAGTTAATGCAATTTGGCAACCGGCAATGTAATTAGCATGCCGAATATTACTTGGAATGTGAATTGGAACGAAATCGCCAATAGATAAGACCATTTTACAATTTGGGCCCAAGTTAGAAGCAGAGCCTAAGGTGTAAATTATCGATAGTCCATATCTCGGAAACTATAAGAGATAATGCAATTTGGCAACCGGCAATGTAATTAGCATGCCGAATATTACTTGGAATGTGAATTGGAACGAAATCGCCAATAGATAAGACCATTTTACAATTTGGGCCCAAGTTAGAAGCAGAGCCTAAGGTGTAAATTATCGATAGTCCATATCTCTGAAACTATAAGAGATAATGCAATTTCGCAAACGGCAATGTAATTAGCATGCCGAATATTACTTGGAATGTGAATTGGGACGAAATCGCCAATAGAGAAGACCATTTTACAATTTGGGCCCAAGTTAGAAGCAGAGCCTAAGGTGTAAATTATCGATAGTCCATATCTCGGAAACTATAAGAGATAATGCAATTTGGCAACCGGCAATGTAATTAGCATGCCGAATATTACTTGGAATGTGAATTGGAACGAAATCGCCAATAGATAAGACCATTTTACAATTTGGGCCCAAGTTAGAAGCAGGGCCTAAGGTGTAAATTATCGATAGTCCATATCTCGGAAACTATAAGAGATAATGCAATTTCGCTACCGGTAATGTAATTAGCATGCCGAATATTACTTGGAGTGTGAATTGGAACGAAATCGCCAATAGATAAGACCATTTTACAATTTGGGCCCAAGTTAGAAGCAGAGCCTAAGGTGTAAATTATCGATAGTCCATATCTCGGAAACTATAAGAGATAATGCAATTTGGCAACAGGCAATGTAATTAGCATGCCGAATATTACTTGGAATGTGAATTGGAACGAAATCGCCAATAGATAAGACCATTTTACAATTTGGGCCCAAGTTAGAAGCAGAGCCTAAGGTGTAAATTATCGATAGTCCATATCTCGGAAACTATAAGAGATAATGCAATTTGGCAACCAGCAATGTAATTAGCATGCCGAATATTACTTGGAATGTGAATTGGAACGAAATCGCCAATAGATAAGACCATTTTACAATTTGGGCCCAAGTTAGAAGCAGAGCCTAAGGTGTAAATTATCGATAGTCCATATCTTGGAAACTATAAGAGATAATGCAATTTGGCAACCGGCAATGTAATTAGCATGCCGAATATTACTTGGAATGTGAATTGGAACGAAATCGCCAATAGATAAGACCATTTTACAATTTGGGCCCAAGTTAGAAGCAGAGCCTAAGGTGTAAATTATCGATAGTCCATATCTCGGAAACTATAAGAGATAATGCAATTTGGCAACCGGCAATGTAATTAGCATGCCGAATATTACTTGGAATGTGAATTGGAACGAAATCGCCAATAGATAAGACCATTTTACAATTTGGGCCCAAGTTAGAAGCAGAGCCTAAGGTGTAATTTATTGATAGTCCATATCTCGGAAACTATAAGAGATAATGCAATTTCGCAACCGGCAATGTAATTAGCATGCCGAATATCACTTGGAATGTGAATTGGGACGAAATCGCCAATAGATAAGACCATTTTACAATTTGGGCCCAAGTTAGAAGCAGATCCTAAGGTGTAAATTATCGATAGTCCATATCTCGGAAACTATAAGAGATAATGCAATTTGGCAACCGGCAATGTAATTAGCATGCCGAATATTACTTGGAATGTGAATTGGAACGAAATCGCCAATAGATAAGACCATTTTACAATTTGGGCCCAAGTTAGAAGCAGAGCCTAAGGTGTAAATTATCGATAGTCCATATCTCGGAAACTATAAGAGATAATGCAATTTGGCAACCGGCAATGTAATTAGCATGCCGAATATTACTTGGAATGTGAATTGGAACGAAATCGCCAATAGGTAAGACCATTTTACAATTTGGGCCCAAGTTAGAAGCAGAGCCTAAGGTGTAAATTATCGATAGTCCATATCTCGGAAACTATAAGAGATAATTCAATTTGGCAACCGGCAATGTAATTAGCATGCCGAATATTACTTGGAATGTGAATTGGAACGAAATCGCCAATAGGTAAGACCATTTTACAATTTGGGCCCAAGTTAGAAGCAGAGCCTAAGGTGTAAATTATCGATAGTCCATATCTCGGAAACTATAAGAGATAATGCAATTTGGCAACCGGCAATGTAATTAGCATGCCGAATATTACTTGGAATGTGAATTGGAACGAAATGGCCAATAGATAAGACCATTTTACAATTTGGGCCCAAGTTAGAAGCAGAGCCTAAGGTGTAAATTATCGATAGTCCATATCTCGGAAACTATAAGAGATAATGCAATTTGGCAACCGGCAATGTAATTAGCATGCCGAATATTACTTGGAATGTGAATTGGAACGAAATCGCCAATAGATAAGACCATTTTACAATTTGGGCCCAAGTTAGAAGCAGAGCCTAAGGTGTAAATTATCGATAGTCCATATCTCTTAAACTATAAGAGATAATGCAATTTGGCAACCGGCAATGTAATTAGCATGCCGAATATTACTTGGAATGTGAATTGGAACGAAATCGCCAATAGATAAGACCATTTTACAATTTGGGCCCAAGTTAGAAGCAGAGCCTAAGGTGTAAATAATTGATAGTCCATATGTCGGAAACTATAAGAGATAATGCAAATTCGCAACCGGCAATGTAATTAGCATGCCGAATATCACTTGGAATGTGAATTGGGACGAAATCGCCAATAGATAAGACCATTTTACAATTTGGGCCCAAGTTAGAAGCAGAGCCTAAGGTGTAAATTATCGATAGTCCATATCTCGGAAACTATAAGAGATAATGCAATTTGGCAACCGGCAATGTAATTAGCATGCCGAATATTACTTGGAATGTGAATTGGAACGAAATCGCCAATAGATAAGACCATTTTACAATTTGGGCCCAAGTTAGAAGCAGAGCCTAAGGTGTAAATTATCGATAGTCCATATCTCGGAAACTATAAGAGATAATGCAATTTGGCAACCGGCAATGTAATTAGCATGCCGAATATTACTTGGAATGTGAATTGGAACGAAATCGCCAATAGGTAAGACCATTTTACAATTTGGGCCCAAGTTAGAAGCAGAGCCTAAGGTGTAAATTATCGATAGTCCATATATCGGAAACTATAAGAGATAATTCAATTTGGCAACCGGCAATGTAATTAGCATGCCGAATATTACTTGGAATGTGAATTGGAACGAAATCGCCAATAGATAAGACCATTTTACAATTTGGGCCCAAGTTAGAAGCAGAGCCTAAGGTGTAAATTATCGATAGTCCATATCTCGGAAACTATAAGAGATAATGCAATTTGGCAACCGGCAATGTAATTAGCATGCCGAATATTACTTGGAATGTGAATTGGAACGAAATCGCCAATAGATAAGACCATTTTACAATTTGGGCCCAAGTTAGAAGCAGAGACTAAGGTGTAAATTATTGATAGTCCATATCTCGGAAACTATAAGAGATAATGCAATTTCGCAACCGGCAATGTAATTAGCATGCCGAATATCACTTGGAATGTGAATTGGGACGAAATCGCCAATAGATAAGACCATTTTACAATTTGGGCCCAAGTTAGAAGCAGAGCCTAAGGTGTAAATTATCGATAGTCCATATCTCGGAAACTATAAGAGATAATGCAATTTGGCAACCGGCAATGTAATTAGCATGCCGAATATTACTTGGAATGTGAATTGGAACGAAATCGCCAATAGATAAGACCATTTTACAATTTGGGCCCAAGTTAGAAGCAGAGCCTAAGGTGTAAATTATCGATAGTCCATATCTCGGAAACTATAAGAGATAATGCAATTTGGCAACCGGCAATGTAATTAGCATGCCGAATATTACTTGGAATGTGAATTGGAACGAAATCGCCAATAGATAAGACCATTTTACAATTTGGGTCCAAGTTAGAAGCAGAGCCTAAGGTGTAAATTATCGATAGTCCATATCTCGGAAACTATAAGAGATAATGCAATTTCGCAACCGGCAATGTAATTAGCATGCCGAATATTACTTGAAGTGTGAATTGGAACGAAAACGCCAATAGATAAGACCATTTTACAATTTGGGCCCAAGTTAGAAGCAGAGCCTAAGGTGTAAATTATCGATAGTCCATATCTCGGAAACTATAAGAGATAATGCAATTTGGCAACCGGCAATGTAATTAGCATGCCGAATATTACTTGGAATGTGAATTGGAACGAAATCGCCAATAGATAAGACCATTTTACAATTTGGGCCCAAGTTAGAAGCAGAGCCTAAGGTGTAAATTATCGATAGTCCATATCTCGGAAACTATAAGAGATAATGCAATTTGGCAACCGGCAATGTAATTAGCATGCCGAATATTACTTGGAATGTGAATTGCAACTAAATCGCCAATAGATAAGACCATTTTACAATTTGGGCCCAAGTTAGAAGCAGAGCCTAAGGTGTAAATTATCGATAGTCCATATCTCGGAAACTATAAGAGATAATGCAATTTGGCAACCGGCAATGTAATTAGCATGCCGAATATTACTTGGAATGTGAATTGGAACGAAATCGCCAATAGATAAGACCATTTTACAATTTGGGCCCAAGTTAGAACCAGAGCCTAAGGTGTAAATTATCGATAGTCCATATCTCGGAAACTATAAGAGATAATGCAATTTGGCAACCGGCAATGTAATTAGCATGCCGAATATTACTTGGAATGTGAATTGGAACGAAATCGCCAATAGATAAGACCATTTTACAATTTGGGCCCAAGTTAGAAGCAGAGCCTAAGGTGTAAATTATCGATAGTCCATATCTCGGAAACTATAAGAGATAATGCAATTTGGCAACCGGCAATGTAATTAGCATGCCGAATATTACTTGGAATGTGAATTGGAACGAAATCGCCAATAGATAAGACCATTTTACAATT
Organism: Rhynchophorus ferrugineus; assembly: GCF_030347505.1. Lineage (NCBI taxonomy): Eukaryota > Metazoa > Arthropoda > Insecta > Coleoptera > Curculionidae > Rhynchophorus > Rhynchophorus ferrugineus. The sequence continues at coordinate 213,217 of NW_027472856.1, forward strand.
TGGGCCCAAGTTAGAAGCAGAGCCTAAGGTGTAAATTATTGATAGTCCATATCTCGGAAACTATAAGAGATAATGCAATTTCGCAACCGGCAATGTAATTAGCATGCCGAATATCACTTGGAATGTGAATTGGGACGAAATCGCCAATAGATAAGACCATTTTACAATTTGGGCCCAAGTTAGAAGCAGAGCCTAAGGTGTAAATTATCGATAGTCCATATCTCGGAAACTATAAGAGATAATGCAATTTGGCAACCGGCAATGTAATTAGCATGCCGAATATTACTTGGAATGTGAATTGGAACGAAATCGCCAATAGATAAGACCATTTTACAATTTGGGCCCAAGTTAGAAGCAGAGCCCATGGTGTAAATTATCGATAGTCCATATCTCGGAAACTATAAGAGATAATGCAATTTGGCAACCGGCAATGTAATTAGCATGCCGAATATTACTTGGAATGTGAATTGGAACGAAATCGCCAATAGATAAGACCATTTTACAATTTGGGCCCAAGTTAGAAGCAGAGCCCAAGGTGTAAATTATCGATAGTCCATATCTCGGAAACTATAAGAGATAATGCAATTTCGCAACCGGCAATGTAATTAGCATGCCGAATATTACTTGGAGTGTGAATTGGAACGAAATCGCCAATAGATAAGACCATTTTACAATTTGGGCCCAAGTTAGAAGCAGAGCCTAAGGTGTAAATTATCGATAGTCCATATCTCGGAAACTATAAGAGATAATGCAATTTGGCAACCGGCAATGTAATTAGCATGCCGAATATTACTTGGAATGTGAATTGCAACTAAATCGCCAATAGATAAGTCCATTTTACAATTTGGGCCCAAGTTAGAAGCAGAGCCTAAGGTGTAAATTATCGATAGTCCATATCTCGGAAACTATAAGAGATAATGCAATTTGGCAACCGGCAATGCAATTAGCATGCCGAATATTACTTGGAATGTGAATTGGAACGAAATCGCCAATAGATAAGACCATTTTACAATTTGGGCCCAAGTTAGAAGCAGAGCCTAAGGTGTAAATTATCGATAGTCCATATCTCGGAAACTATAAGAGATAATGCAATTTGGCAACCGGCAATGCAATTAGCATGCCGAATATTACTTGGAATGTGAATTGGAACGAAATCGCCAATAGATAAGAACATTTTACAATTTGGGCCCAAGTTAGAAGCAGAGCCTAAGGTGTAAATTATCGATAGTCCATATCTCGGAAACTATAAGAGATAATGCAATTTGGCAACCGGCAATGCAATTAGCATGCCGAATATTACTTGGAATGTGAATTGGAACGAAATCGCCAATAGATAAGATCATTTTACAATTTGGGCCCAAGTTAGAAGCAGAGCCTAAGGTGTAAATTATCGATAGTCCATATCTCGGAAACTATAAGAGATAATGCAATTTCGCAACCGACAATGTAATTAGCATGCCGAATATCACTTGGAATGTGACTTGGGACGAAATCGCCAATAGATAAGACCATTTTACAATTTGGGCCCAAGTTAGAAGCAGAGCCTAAGGTGTAAATTATCGATAGTCCATATCTCGGAAACTATAAGAGATAATGCAATTTGGCAACCGGCAATGTAATTAGCATGCCGAATATTACTTGGAATGTGAATTGGAACGAAATCGCCAATAGATAAGACCATTTTACAATTTGGGCCCAAGTTAGAAGCAGAGCCTAAGGTGTAAATTATGGATAGTCCATATCTCGGAAACTATAAGAGATAATGCAATTTGGCAACCGGCAATGTAATTAGCATGCCGAATATTACTTGGAATGTGAATTGGAACGAAATCGCCAATAGGTAAGACCATTTTACAATTTGGGCCCAAGTTAGAAGCAGAGCCTAAGGTGTAAATTATCGATAGTCCATATCTCGGAAACTATAAGAGATAATTCAATTTGGCAACCGGCAATGTAATTAGCATGCCGAATATTACTTGGAATGTGAATTGGAACGAAATCGCCAATAGATAAGACCATTTTACAATTTGGGCCCAAGTTAGAAGCAGGGCCTAAGGTGTAAATTATCGATAGTCTATATCTCGGAAACTATAAGAGATAATGCAATTTGGCACCCGGCAATGTAATTAGCATGCCGAATATTACTTGGAATGTGAATTGGAACGAAATCGCCAATAGATAAGACCATTTTACAATTTGGGCCCAAGTTAGAAGCAGAGCCTAAGGTGTAAATTATCGATAGTCCATATCTCGGAAACTATAAGAGATAATGCAATTTGGCAACCGGCAATGTAATTAGCATGCCGAATATTACTTGGAATGTGAATTGGAACGAAATCGCAAATAGAGAAGACCATTTTACAATTTGGGCCCAAGTTAGAAGCAGAGCCTAAGGTGTAAATTATCGATAGTCCATATATCGGAAACTATAAGAGATAATTCAATTTGGCAACCGGCAATGTAATTAGCATGCCGAATATTACTTGGAATGTGAATTGGAACGAAATCGCCAATAGATAAGACCATTTTACAATTTGGGCCCAAGTTAGAAGCAGAGCCTAAGGTGTAAATTATCGATAGTCCATATCTCGGAAACTATAAGAGATAATGCAATTTGGCAACCGGCAATGTAATTAGCATGCCGAATATTACTTGGAATGTGAATTGGAACGAAATCGCCAATAGGTAAGACCATTTTACAATTTGGGCCCAAGTTAGAAGCAGAGCCTAAGGTGTAAATTATCGATAGTCCATATATCGGAAACTATAAGAGATAATTCAATTTGGCAACCGGCAATGTAATTAGCATGCCGAATATTACTTGGAATGTGAATTGGAACGAAATCGCCAATAGATAAGACCATTTTACAATTTGGGCCCAAGTTAGAAGCAGAGCCTAAGGTGTAAATTATCGATAGTCCATATCTCGGAAACTATAAGAGATAATGCAATTTGGCAACCGGCAATGTAATTAGCATGCCGAATATTACTTGGAATGTGAATTGGAACGAAATCGCCAATAGATAAGACCATTTTACAATTTGGGCCCAAGTTAGAAGCAGAGACTAAGGTGTAAATTATTGATAGTCCATATCTCGGAAACTATAAGAGATAATGCAATTTCGCAACCGGCAATGTAATTAGCATGCCGAATATCACTTGGAATGTGAATTGGGACGAAATCGCCAATAGATAAGACCATTTTACAATTTGGGCCCAAGTTAGAAGCAGAGCCTAAGGTGTAAATTATCGATAGTCCATATCTCGGAAACTATAAGAGATAATGCAATTTGGCAACCGGCAATGTAATTAGCATGCCGAATATTACTTGGAATGTGAATTGGAACGAAATCGCCAATAGATAAGACCATTTTACAATTTGGGCCCAAGTTAGAAGCAGAGCCTAAGGTGTAAATTATCGATAGTCCATATCTCGGAAACTATAAGAGATAATGCAATTTGGCAACCGGCAATGTAATTAGCATGCCGAATATTACTTGGAATGTGAATTGGAACGAAATCGCCAATAGATAAGACCATTTTACAATTTGGGCCCAAGTTAGAAGCAGAGCCTAAGGTGTA